>NC_052479.1:30508986-30723947 GCF_009730915.1 Dioscorea cayenensis subsp. rotundata | reverse complement strand
GTGTTGTTGTATCATCTTTGTAAACCTGGTTAACATAATTTTTGTATGTTGGTAACCTTAGTCTTCATCAAGAAGGCTCACTGATTATAAACTTGTTTTTGCATGTTTAGACATGACTTTGTGTTAACCGATATATCGAGTGATTTCTATGACATATAATTACAACATTTTTGTGCTGTGATAATATAGAAAAATTGGTTTAACACTATTGTCTCGTGATTATTTGTGTTTAGACATGATTTTTCTTTTGTTAATACAAAAAATCTAAACTTAGCAGCTTGACAAATCTGAATTGAATTAAGTCTCTTCATTTATTTTATTTGTTGAGAATGAACAACTTTGTAATAATACAAATATAAAGATCACATCAATTTTGATTAAATTGAAATTTATTCAATCCATGATTGAGGTAGTCTGCAGAAAGGGAAAAGCCATTACCATTGTTTGTTTTGTTTTATCATAACAAAAACAATCATTCCGAAAAAGAAAGAAAAATAACTTCAATTCACATCCTCTCCCATCTTCAATTTACACCCTCTCCCAAGCTCAATTCACACATTCTCCTCGTTTATTTAATTTGCTTTGAGTAAAAAAATAACTTCTTAATCATGAAAAATCGAAAAAACAGCCTTCTCACATCACAGGGGGCACCGATGACTGCACAGGGTTAGGTTATGTAAGTATGGACATCCTATCCCAAAGAAGTCACCGCTAGGTCACATGAAGCTTTTTCCATGCGTGCTCTTCCTGTCCGGGGACTCCGAATCCTTGTGGCCTACACCAGTGTTCTTGTCTCTCCAGCATGAAGAATGAAGATGAAGTGAAGAATGAAAACGACGACCGATGTGGAACTCCCTGCGATGGCATGGCACATCTTGCATTATGTGGGTGACTTATCTGATGTGGACCTGCCACCTAGGATGTATGATATGGCAGTGGCATGCTGATTGGGCTTCTCCGGCGGCCACCTCAGCAAAGGGGGGTGGGAAACAAACCAGTGACTCACCGGTGATATCAAATTGAAAGTAAGTGACTTATTTGACTCAAATTAAAATTGGGTGACCAATTTGATAAAAATCCATAGTTAAGTGACTCCTCAAAAAATTTATCCACTAATCACACTACCTTCCTTTCTTTTTTATGCCTTTAAATAAATCCGTATTTAAGGGATGATATAATATTAGGGAAGAAAAAAAAAAACACTCCCAGACCAAATTATATATTAATATATATATATATATATATATATAAAGGAAGCGATATAAATCACTCAATCTCATCAAGACTTAACTACATAACCAAAGAGTTTATAGTCTAATAATACTTGATCTTATTGCATAAAACAAAAATAAAACATTTAATAAGTCTTAAATTTAAGATTTATTAGACGCAATAATAATAACGAATCACCGGTTATAAGTGCAAGCTCACAACCCAATTCTCTCCTCTCCGGTTAAGAGTACACAAGTTGAACAATTAATTTTCAGTCCATAAGCACATCCATATGTATATATAAAGATTGTCTCTCTCATATAAAAAAAAATACCAAATAAGACAGGTCTTGATTTACACAATAGTATCAGTCATATATATATATATATATATATATATAAGAGGAGTAGAATGAAACCCTGAATATATTTCAAAAAGAAACCAAATGGTAACAACAAAAGAAGATATGAGCAGAGTCTGAAAGAACAAATGAAGAATGTAGTTTTGTAGGAAAAGAAACAACAAAATCTATTCCATTGGACTTGCCAAGAATTGGGGCATTCCCACATTTTAAAATTATTTATCAAAAATTCTTGCCATGCATGCAAAATCAACTTCAGAACAATGTCAATAGGGGTAAGATACACCTGACTGCTGAGATCCTGACTAAGTGAATTTCAATAGAATGAAACAAATTTCTAGTCTTCATAGGCCATCTCATCATCACCTGCATCCAGCTCAGGATCAT
This sequence comes from Dioscorea cayenensis subsp. rotundata, assembly GCF_009730915.1. Classification (NCBI taxonomy): domain Eukaryota; kingdom Viridiplantae; phylum Streptophyta; class Magnoliopsida; order Dioscoreales; family Dioscoreaceae; genus Dioscorea; species Dioscorea cayenensis. Next base: position 30,721,987 of record NC_052479.1, on the reverse strand, counting down.
TAGTGCCTCCCAACAAGGAGAGGAAGACCAGGACAGCCACAAACTGGGCGGCAAGGAAGTATTTGGCTCTTCTTCTGAAGGTCTTCTCCTCCTCCGTCTTTTCCTTCTTAGGCTTTTGTTTGGGCTTAGACTCTGCACAAGCCAAACTAGACGGTTCAAACAAAATCTCAGACAATGTTTAAAACAACAGTCGTCATCATCTCTATTTACTTGAATAAAGAATTGGAGAAAATTTCAGTTAGTTCAAGACCAAAATGATGGATGGCTAGTCTCATTTTAAATGACATATCATTTCTACATTTTACCATTATAGAATGATAAACTGAAGTGAATCAGTCACTGGTCAAACAACCTCATCTCCTCAATATTCTGTCCAGAATAAAACTGGCATCTTTGATAAAAACCATTTCAGTCACAATAATTGAAAATTTCTATCCAATTATGTAGACACATATTATATAGTTCTCAAATACCATCTCTGTGGATGGTTAATCCAATGGTAATATGCTAAAAGGATAATGAGTCATCACTCGGTAGCAATGAAACATCACGCCAAATATAATGAGCCCTATTGTTTAGCAGAATTATTATAGCAGGAAACAATTGAAGTTTGAATCTTCAATTACTCAACCCATACAACCAAACAAGTTCTCCTACCCCGCAGATATCCCAGGTTCCCTTCCAAGCTAAAAGGGGAAGAGTGAATTGGAGTTCTTAAGTGCTTGACCACTAAATTCACAACAGTGGCAAGTTCCCTTGAAAAGTGAGACTCTCAATCAAGCTAAAAATCAAGCAAGTTTGATCAGCTTAGAGATAATTGATTGATTACCAGTCCATGAATAAGTGGTGCAGCACAGAACTTTCAATTTATCTCGTTATGCAGGTTTAGCCTTTTATATCCACAGTTTTTGAAATTAAATATAACAATATGAAGAAATCACTACAATCTTCAAGGTGATATGTTTGTTGTAATTATAACCACGAGTTATCTTGCCACTAGGAAATTACTTTGAGTAAAGACAAAAGAGATTTAATAAAACAGACAAGAAAAATGAAAACCGAAAAATGCAGCCCACTAGAAAATAATAAACTAGTCATGCTAGTTGAAGGAGCTTTTATAAACATTCAGTAATGAAAACACCAAGTGCACTAAATAAAGATTTAATTTAATGGGCATATTCAAGCATTCAATAGACATATTGGAAACCAGATTCTAGATCTTACTCCATTGAGAAGCTCTCCTTCGAGGAGTTGACGTTGATGCATCAAAGGGTGATCTAGGCACAGATGATGATGAGCTAGCTTCCAGTAACTCTGCTTTAAGACTTTCTGCATAACTGACCAGATTATTATGCTTCAATAGATTGCTTCGGAGGACAGATGTGTCCTGCAGGGTTAGAAAATTAAAATATTATGCAGGCAGATAGAGCTCAAATAGATTAGATCCTTGAACTACACAAAGTTTCATCATAACAGAGGGTGTCCACAAAAATCTTAGCACATCCTAGCATAATTATGGTTTTTATTTTAAGGAATGGAAAACAAATCACTGAGAGGATGAAAAACATATGCTAAAGCAACTATATATTTGGAAATCTAGCAATAAACTATTAAAAGAATGCTCTATGTATGTGTAAGGCTAAAGAGAAGATGCTTGCGGAGCAAAAAGGAGAAATATGCCCATAAGCATTCAGATCCTAAGATAAGCACCCATTTTGGGCAGAACTTACAGGCAAAACATGAAGGACAAACAACGCATGCCCAAGGAACATAGAATCCACACTAGTAGGCCTGTGAACAATCAACAAGAATTGTCATAATTGTGACTCAACAAAAGGGTGCACAAGGCCAGTAATTTACCTGTTCTCGAAGAAATATGTTTGATCTCCTAACCTCCAGGAGAGTGCCTCATATGATTTTGCTGCTTTCCTGTATATCTGCTTAGGAAAAAAAGACCTATTCTTATGCATTTGTAGACTTGTTTGATACGAGAATTCACAGCATATGGGTATATATGAGCCTAGTAGGTTTTACAACAATATTGTGTGTGTGTGTGCGCGCGCGCGAGTGTGTGTGAAAGAGAGAGAAAGACCTCTTCTTCTTTGTCAGCAGCAGTGAGTGTTGTTGTCCCCAGAATTTTCTTCATTGCTTGGGTTTGTTTCCAATGAAGAGCCTTCCTAATTGGCCATGAAAGATCTGAAAAATATATCTTATCTGCAACACTTCCATCAGAAGCCATCCAAAGTTCATATTGTGCTGCAACTGTAAGCCAGGAACAGATCATTGCTTTGGTGGATAGCCATTCAGGAATAACATTTGATTGGAGCTTGGAGTCCAAATCAACAATGTTATCTTCTTTAAGAGACTCCATAACACCACCCTTCTCATTGTTGAATGTCACATAATCACCACACTCAACATAAGGCACATGATCTATGGAATATAAGAAAGCAATGTCAGACAAACATAAAGAAAGATACAAGCACTGAGAACTGAGACATGGCATATTTCTTTATCAAAAATCACTATTGCATCAAACGGATTATCCATGACTGATAAAATATATCCTCACCACACTTCAAATACTGCTTAGGCAGTAAGAATGACTTCACCTGCGAACTTATTGCGTATGTAGAACACAAGCCTCGATCAAAATATCGTACATGCTCTAAAGTGAAAGCTGAAGTATGTAACTACCTCGAGGCAATAAATTTCTCAAAATATCTGATGAATATTCCTCAAATGATAAAGGAAAAAGGGAGTTTCTGGTGAAGTAAACTACATCATCTTTTGCCTGTGGTGTAATATTATTGATCTGTTCCTCTTTAATTTTTACAAAACTACAAACCCACTTGAATTCGGAAATCTTCAGCATGTTAGAACATCAAGCGACACAAGAAGACTACAAATCTTTTCCTATCATTGTCTATATGCAAGAAAAAACAACCTCAATCATAAATGCAACACTAATAGCAGCATTCCAACAACAAAAGCAACGTTATAAATAACAAAAAACGAAGATTTTAGCTAAAAAAATCATCGGAATATCACCAGAAACACACACAGTGACTCAGCTTTCAATAATGTGCAGCCATAGACAAATATGAAGTAATGATTCGCATAACTAGAGAAAGATCGATTTGGAGTGAAACGATCGAGGAAGAAGAGAAATCGATAAAGAAAGCAAATGATACCCGAATCGGGGTTGGCGACGTCGAATTGAAGGTCGAACTGAGCGTGTGCGAGCTTAAGGTGGAGATACACGGGGAGGCAATCGGGGCATGCCGTCGGGAGGCCGAAGCCGCCCTTCCGAGCAACCAGCACGAGCCCTTCCTCCTTCTCGTCGCTCATCTCTCTCTGTCTCTCGCGCTGGAGGAATGGAAGAGGGTTTTGGGGTTTCTTTGAGAGAGTGTTGGGAAAGAGACAAGGGTTTCTGTCTTTGAACCGGGTTCAGAACCGGTCCGGTTTGGTTTTATTTGGTTTGCTTATTGGCTTACAGTGATGGTTTTTTTTTTTATTTTTTTTAATAATTCATTAAATTTCTTATTTTATTTTATTTGTTTATTTTTGGCCTCAAAAGTATTAGATGATGACAAGACATCTACATATATGTATATAATGTTATTTTTATTTATTTATAAACATTTCCCTTTTTTTATTATTAATATATATATATATATAAATATATATACGTGTATGGTTTAAAGTTTAATACTATTTTATTTATTTGTTTATATTATAAATATTTTTCTTTTTTTTTTTGTTATTTTTTATGTTAGGATGTAAGCCTGGTGTATTATTTATTTATTTTTATTAATTTCAAGTTATAATGCTCACTTCGTGCATAGCTGGAATGTGGTCAACATAATGTAATTTATTTAATTAATTTTTAATTAAGTGGAGCAGTGATCTCATGTGCAAATCCATGTAATAATTCATCCTTTTGTGCTAATATGACAATAAATTTACACTTTTTAAGTTAAATTTATACATGTAAAAAAATTGAAATGAGTAAGACAATTTAGCCATGCAATATAAGATGAAATCAACAAATTATTATTATTTTTTTCTTTTCATCAATAAACTTATTTACCCATTTCATCAAATTATAAAATATACTTATATAGTAAGAGATATATTTTATTTATCCTATATTGATAAAAAAATAAAAAAATCAACGGAGTAGGCTGAGATAGTTCACTTCAAATATTCATTTATTTTGAAACCGGTGTCAAATTAGCTAATGCTTATTCTTTAGATACTGTTTCTGAATCGAAGCCTAACAAGACCTTTCACATAATATCATTAATATAGTAAAATTTAATTTGAAAAAACGACACTTCTTTTACTTTGTTTTTTTTTTTAATTTAAATTTAATCCATTTCAAAAATTTTCATTGAAGGGAGGAAATGAAAAATACATCAAAACTTTTTTTTCTAATGTTTTTTTTTCCTTCATACAAAACTAAGTATTATAAGTTAAATAATATAAATTTTAACAACTTCATCAAAAATGTCATTTCTACACTTTTCTTCACTTTTACTCACTGATATGAACATTTGCTTCTTTGAAAGGAAAACCCTTCGATTCATGTAAAATAGATTAAGTTAGTCAAAATAAAATCCAATTATACATGAATATATTAAATAAAAGTAGGTTGAAAAGTTCAAATTCATGTGTTGCTATATAAATATATATACATATTATATTTTAAGAACAAACTATTTTCAAAGTACAAAGAAAGAATTCAGTATTCCTTACTTCACCCATGGGATAATTAATTTTAAGGATATGATATTGCTTCCTTTTCTAGTATAAAACTATACTATATAGTCCTTTATTGGTTAAATTCCATTTTTAATTTATGTATTTTTCCAATACATTTATATATATATATATATATATATATCTTTTTTAATTTCAAATGAATATTTGATTAAAAATGAGAGTTACAAACAAACAATAAACCATATGAAAAAAAAAGGGTTTCAACGAATTATATATGGGAAAAGTACCCTTATTCAAACCGTGATATTGGTCAAAGCAAGACACATTTAAGTTATGATTTTAACTTTTTTATGGTACAAAATTACAATAACCCAAACATGGCAAAAAAAACAAGCTCCAAAATGCTTGAAACCACTCCACACCAACTTAACACTTTATAAAAGAAAACATTAAAATAAAGTAAAAAAAAAAATAAGGATAAATTTTTTTTTTAAAAAACTAAACAATAAAATTTATTTTTCAATTTACTCATCAAAGTACATATTAAAAAAAAAATAAAATATAAAAAAATGAAACAAAGGATCAAATCAGGATAAGTTTTTAAAATCAAATAAAAAAAATTAGTTTTCACTTTATTCATCCAAATTCCAAAGTCACTGATAAAAGTACATATTAAAAAAATTAAAAATATCAATCCACAAAGATCCGATAATATGATCTTTTTACAATTATTTACATAACACACCCCTTTAAATTTCTACAATCCATTTTTATGAAATTTAATTTTACAGGGATAAATACTCCATATATATATATAAAAAAGTAAATTTTACAGCAAGGGCAAACATGTAATTTAATGGCTTTTGGCATTCCTGTAATTATAAATATGAAAGAGGGTAAAATCGGAAGAAAAAAAATCAACGAGAGGAAACAACGACACATACTTCCGTCCGTGGCGCTCAGAGAGCTCGCTCTTCCTCTCAATCACTGGGCCAGATCTCGCCGTCCCAAAACCCTAAGAATTCCCCCATCTTCGCCTCCGATCTCACCGGATTCATCCCGTTTGGCCTCGATCCGAAGCGGGAAGCCATCGCCGATCATCGGATTTTACTCATTTGCTGTTGTTTCCATCCCGATCGGCGGCGATGGCGTATGGGGATCGGCTCACCACGTTTGAGGATTCTGAGAAGGAGAGCGAGTATGGATATGTTCGCAAGGTATCATTTTATGAGTTCTTTTCAATGCTTAATTCTCGTTTGATTGGATTTCGTTGTTTCCACCGGGTAATTGATCCAGTTTCTTATGAATTCGTGTTTTTGAGAAATTTTTTGGTGTTATTGGATTCCTATAAGACATGAAAGAGAAAAATGGATGGCTTTTGTTTTGTCAATTGTTATCCCTGCCTGAAACAAATTGGATAGCTTAGAAAGCTTTGGAATGAATTCTAAACTCTGATGATACTCGAATATCTGATATGAGGGATAGATTTCTGAATTATTTTCTTATGGAATTAGGGATATTACTTCAAGGATTGATCACTTGGCTTGTTGGTTCAGTTTTTGTCATCTTGATAAGATCATTCATTTGAAACATTTCTTGTAGTGGTTGTTTGTGACTCTACAATATGTTTATTTCCTGTTTTTTCTGGAAAAAAAAATGATTCATATTTAATGTTTAGAATGTTTACTTCTAGATACATTTGATCTGAGAAAAGAAATGTTGTATTACGTGGTTTTAGAATGTTTAAAGTTAACACTCGCTGGAGATTCCAACTTCTATTTGATTCTCCATTAAAATTTTTATGCTCAGAATCTCATATCGATTGATTCTCTATTTGATTTTTCTTCAAGAATCAAAGAAAGATTAGGTAAAGTTTATCTCAATATTTATATTTGTACATTTCATGATATCTTGAAATGCCAGGACTAATTGTTTTTCAATTAATTACTGAAGGGCATCCTAAGTCTTGGTGGTTGGATTGGATCTTTTGTTTCCATTAAATACATACTGAATATGCATCTCTACACCTGTATTTTAAATTTGACAAACTGCAATTCCACACAGTTCAGCATTTATCTCTCACTGTAACATGTCTTTGGTAGGAAATGTTGTTTGATGCATTATTGTATATTCACTTTGGGTTCAATTTTTCAGGTCTCTGGGCCAGTTGTGGTTGCTGATGGAATGGGTGGTGCTGCCATGTATGAACTGGTTCGAGTGGGGCATGACAATCTTATAGGAGAGATCATTAGATTGGAGGGAGATTCAGCTACCATTCAAGGTATCTGGTTCTTTTCATTTGTCTTTTGATACTGATCTACTGTTAAATTTCTATTTCTTCTTTAGTTTTCTTTCCTGCTGGTGTTTAGATAATTAATATTATTCTTTGTTCTTATCTTTAGTTTATGAAGAAACTGCTGGATTGATGGTTAATGATCCAGTTTTGCGGACTCGAAAGGTATATTTTGACTCTCATCTCTCTTATTTGATTTTTATTTGTGATGGTAATGACAGGATTGGCCTTTGCCCTCTCTACAGCCTCTTTCTGTTGAACTTGGACCAGGAATTTTGGGCAACATTTTTGATGGGATCCAGGTGTGCTTCAGTTCTTGAGTATATTTAAAAGTGGAGAAAAGTATACTTAAACCTGACTTGACTCCCGACTGTAGTTTAATCTCTTTGATTACTCATGTTACATTCTATATAATACGCTGGCTGTTTTTTGACTCTGACTTTTTCTATATGCTAAACTGAGTCCTTTTCTGTTTATTCTTTCTATTGCTTCCCATAATATTTGAAGATCAAATGTCACATATTTGTTAGTATTTTTCTAAGAATTATAAATTTCTGTTCCTGATCACATTTCATCTTGCTCTGTATTATTTCTTATGTGAACTATATTAAGATCCTGTGACACATCATTGCTTCCTTTTATTTACAGCGGCCTTTAAAAACTATTGCTATAAAGTCTGGGGATGTGTATATCCCTCGAGGTGTTTCTGTCCCGGCCCTTGACAAGGACATATTGTGGGAATTTGACCCTAAGAAACTAGGTAAATAAAATTGATTTAGTATGCAGTATATTGGAAAAGATTCTGTGTTTGAAATTGCTAAATTCTGATTTTAGTATGAAAATCCAAATTACTCATCAATTTTCCCTTGCACTTTGTCCAGCGGTTGGGGATCTTCTCACTGGTGGGGATTTATATGCTGTAAGTTATGCACTAGTGAAGTGCTTTTCAAGATGCTTTGATGCTTTCATTGCAATTGTTGAACTAAATTTTAATAAAATTCTAATCCGTTATCATCCCTGCAGACTGTATTTGAGAACACTCTCATGCAACACCATGTTGCACTTCCTCCAGGTTCTATGGGTAAGATTTCCTACATAGCCCCACCTGGGCAATACAGCTTGAAGGTCAGTAAGAAAGTTGCTCCTTATATATGCCATTTGTTCACAGTATCAATTTCATATACTGGAGGAGTTCAAGTTGATTTATGTTTTCTTAATGCAGGATACAGTGCTTGAGCTGGAGTTTCAGGGTGTCAAAAAGGAATTTACCATGCTACAGGTTATATTTTAGCTAATTGTTGTATCTGATGGAAAATTCTCTGTGTGTGTGTGTGTGTTTTTAATATAATTTTCAAAAATACGATAAATACACCTGAAATTTGTCTTTGCAGACATGGCCTGTTCGCACACCAAGACCTGTGGCAACAAAACTTGCTGCTGACACACCTCTCTTGACGGGCCAGGTATATACAAGAACAAAACATATTCTCATCCTATTGTTTCTTCTGCATGAAGACTGTTTTCGCTAAGTTTTTATTTGGTGGTTTACTTGGGGACCAGCGTGTTCTTGATGCCCTTTTCCCATCCGTTCTTGGAGGCACTTGTGCTATACCTGGAGCTTTTGGTTGTGGGAAAACTGTTATTAGTCAGGCACTTTCCAAGGTATTGACATGCTTCGGATATCTTCTTTTTTTTTTTTTCTTTTCCCACATAATGCTCTCATACATCTGTTTCTTATCTTATCCAGTACTCCAATTCTGACACTGTTGTTTATGTGGGTTGTGGAGAAAGAGGAAATGAAATGGCAGAGGTTTGTGGTTAAATCTAGCTTGTTGCCTTCCAGTCAGTTCATTTTTTAACCTTTTTGAAGTTTTACAGTGATTGAAATTTCAGGTGCTAATGGATTTTCCACAACTAACAATGACCTTGCCTGATGGGCGTGAAGAATCTGTCATGAAGCGTACTACACTTGTGGCAAATACTTCTAATATGCCAGTGGCTGCTCGTGAGGCTTCTATTTATACTGGTAAGGTTTTTATTCACTTTGCTACCAAGTTGGTGGTTTTATTCTTTGCCCTTCATATGTTATATTGCATTCAAGTTGCAAATTTTAGTGATATTCAGCTAGAAAAGTATTCTTCCACCCTATGCACGTTAGTAGCTGATACCAGCATTGGCTGCATAATTTCTTGAAATTTTAATCCTCTTTTTTCCTCTTAAGGCATTACAATTGCTGAGTACTTCAGAGATATGGGTTACAATGTTAGCATGATGGCTGACTCTACCTCTCGATGGGCAGAAGCTTTGCGTGAAATTTCAGGCAGATTGGTAAAGTGTCACAATTTCTCATTACAATTCATGTTCTGTGACCTTCTCTTAACCTGCCAATTATTACTATCTGACTAAAGTTGAGTATGGTGGTTAAGTTGGAGAATTATTATTACTATTATTATTATTGAATAGCAGTCTAACTCTTATCATCATAATACCAGAACTGTAAATTTTTGCAAAGACTGTTGAGCATATTGAGTCTTTGATCTGGGGAGTGGATTACTGGGATATAGTACCTGTGGCAATGTGGCAATGATAAGAATATCTTAGAATTTTCTTTTTATTTCTGAAGAAGAGTTAACAAAAAATAATCAGGTCTTTCCTTCATGAATATGCTTCAATTTAAGCATTATGATTCTCTAAGTCCAATATGCTGTTCAAATAAACATGGCCATGAAGAATTTTTTACACTGACCATCCTTCCTTTCAACTATGGATTAATAATATTGCACCTTCCCATTTTCTTCTCTTAAATCTTTAATTTTACTATCTCTTGCCCATTTATTCTGATCAAATGAACATGGCTGTGAAGAAATGTCAATGCTGACCTAGTTTTCCTATTTTATCCTTTGGACTGTATGGATTGGCGGTTTGACTTAAATCTTGTACTTTGTTGCCATGTGGCCGTATGTGCCTGCATTGTTCTGCCTTATGAAAAATTCCTACTTTATACATCCTGAATTACAGAGAAAATTTTGTTCCAGGCTGAAATGCCCGCCGATAGTGGTTATCCTGCATATCTTGCAGCACGTTTAGCTTCCTTCTATGAACGAGCTGGTAAAGTGAAATGTCTTGGGGGTCCAGACCGTACTGGCAGTGTAACTATTGTTGGTGCTGTTTCTCCTCCTGGAGGTGATTTTTCAGATCCTGTCACATCTGCTACACTTGGTATTGTTCAGGTAAAAGGGACCATCTTTATCTGTAAGAAGATTTTCTTAAAATGATGATACTATGTTGTCGAGTAATAAATGCTAGTTCCTTCCTCCTTGAACCTATATACTGCAGGTGTTTTGGGGACTGGATAAGAAGCTTGCCCAGAGGAAACATTTCCCCTCAGTGAATTGGCTGATTTCATATTCCAAGTATTCTAAGGTTTGCTTTTGTGTAATTGTATCAGTATCTACTTCTCTTGTGTGCGTGGGATAGAAGAGAAGAATTTTGTGATGCAGAGAGATTCAAATTTTGGCTACTGCACTAGTTAATATGAAATGTATTGACAGTTCTAAATTTCTAACAAAGACACATGCAACAAGTATCATGCTGTCATTATAAGCTTTATAGAACATTAAATTATATCCAATTTCATTTCTTTAAATTGTTGCAATGCAGGCTCTAGAGTCTTTCTATGAGAAATTTGATCCGGATTTTATTGACATAAGAACAAAAGCTCGTGAAGTGCTGCAGAGAGAAGATGACCTAAATGAAATAGTCCAGGTACATTTATTCTGATATTTACTCTTTATGTGCATTGCTATCATTTTCTCTTTTTACAATTTTCAATTGTAGCCTGTACTTATCCTCAGATAGCTTCAATTATCTTTGAAAGAATAAATTTTGGGAGGCTTTATAGTTCTAATTTGTAGCTTATCCTTTAACAGTTAAATTGTTGTTGCTTTTACTATCATTATTATTTTTGTGTGTCTGTATGTGAACTATAACTTACATTTATCTTCACAAAGCTTTATCGGTCTTCAAACTCTATTCAAGACTGGTTTTTGCCAATCAGAAGAGAAGTACTAGCCTTTCTGTCTGCTAATTTTCTGCCTGATATTGCAGCTTGTTGGTAAGGATGCACTAGCGGAAACTGACAAAATTACCTTAGAAACAGCAAAGCTTCTGAGAGAGGATTATCTTGCACAGAATGCTTTTACTCCGTATGTATTAATGGCTTATTTCTACAACTCTCAGAGTTTTGTATTTCATTGCTTCTTGTCTTTTTATATTTCTTATAATATTCTCATTCAATTTTCTCATGAGATACTTCTGATTATTGGGATAGGTATGACAAATTCTGCCCATTCTACAAGTCAGTATGGATGATGCGAAATATCATCCATTTCAACGCTTTGGCAAATCAGGTAAAAGCTGTATTCAGTAGATGATGCAAGAGATCTTTTCTATTTAATTCATTTTTGGTAAAGGTCAGTTGGAGCATTCCTGCTAATAGTTTCATGATTTGCAAGGAGTTGGCTACTGTTAAATATCTTCTTGGCCATCAGTTCTATATGATGTAACAGAATCAACTGAATATTTTGAGAATTGATCAAAGTTGTCATTGCGAAACCTGTTTGGTCATTGCAAACTAATTCTGATAACCCTTTAACCTCATAGGCAGTGGAAAGAGGTGCAGGTTCAGATGGCCAGAAGATAACATACAGTGTTATCAAGCATCGATTGGGTGACCTATTCTACCGCTTGGTGTAAGTAGCTACTCAATCTTAACCTTTTTTCTAAGCTATCGATGTCCTTTCTGTTTTCTGCCATTTAAACCAGCTTATTGTCTTATACATTGAACTCGTAACTTAGGAACTGGTCCAATCCTTGGGCTAGCTCTATGTGTTATACTGTAATTAACTCCATTTGCCATTTGTTTCAAATGATGACGACCCTGACAGGCTTGTTTTATTGTAATTTCATGAAAGTTAATGTGAAATCATCACCAATGTACAAAATTAATTAATCGTCTTTTCCATCTGTTAATTGTAGGTCACAGAAGTTTGAAGATCCTGCAGAAGGTGAAGAAGCTCTTGTTGCGAAGTTCAAGAAATTGTATGAAGACCTCACTGTTGGATTCCGTATCCTTGAAGACGAGTCTCGCTAGAGTGACATTTATACCATATATTGGTGTAATCTTCGGATGAGTTGCACCGATGAAATCTTTGTAGCATTTGGATAATTTATGTATAATTTGCTTCAGATCTTTGCCCCCTGATTCTTTCCATCCTTGAGCCACAGTTGAATTGTGGCTGTTGTTCCATAAATGGTTTTAGAAAAAAATCATGAAATAAAAATATGGAGGCTGTTTTATTTGCACTCTTTTTAAGGGCTTATTTGATCATGTTATATACTATTTTCTTTAATGTTCTTAGCATTAAATTATGGATACACATTTTATTTTATTTATAAAATATAGATATCATATATTAGACGCATGAAATGAGCATAAATGTAGAGTTAATTTTTCAATACATCAATACTCTCATTTTGCACATCAATACTCTTATCGTGTATAAAAATCTCATCAAGGGTATAAATCTATTTTTTCAATAAGATATGAACATCATGAACATCTTGTATAAAAGATTGATAAAAAATGATTGGTCATTTTCTAAATTTCCTTGATTTGGTTTTTGGTTTTTTGTTTTTTTTTGTTAAAATTTTCCAAAAATATCTATCATGTGCTTGATGAGTTGGATATTGTTTGTGGCATGTATCCTGGATATGAAAATGGGTAAACTTATCCAAATATGCGTGACATATTATTTTTCTAATTATTATTCCAAAAAATTCCATATATGTACAATTCTCTCATTTTATTCAATTTATTTATCCATCTTTTATTCTCAAGAAAATATCTATGAATTTACAATAAAAATTCAATCCCACGTGACATGATTTCCATAGAGATCGCCTTCTCATACACTGATTGGTCAACTATGATCATCTGGACCCACAAAAACAACACCCGGGCCTCAATCAGCAGATAATACTTCAATAAATATTAAACAATGAAAATAAAATTAAAAAATAAAAAATAAAAAAAATTAAATAATAATAATAATAACAAAATAAAAAGGAGAAAAGCCCATCACATCATCATCATCATCATCATTATCATCATCATCGCGAAGAAGCAGAGCGACTCAGAACAATGGCTTCCATGGCTTCTCTCATCTCCCCTCACGCCAAGCTCTCACCTCCCTCTCTCGTCTCCACTCGCCACCGCATCCGCTCTTCACTCGTTGCGCAACCCCCTGCTTCGGCTCCGAGCGACCTCGTCTCCTCAATCCTCTCCAAGGTCCCTCAATTGTGATTATCTATATATATATCTCCATTCTAGTAAGCGGTTCTTATTTGCCAAACCTAGCTTTGGTTTTTGTAGGTGAAAGGCAGTGATCGTGGAGTTCTTCTTAGCAAGGAAGGGCACAGTGATGTCGCTGCCGTCGCTCAGCAGCTCCACAAGTACTGCGTTGATGAGCCAGTCAAATGCCCTCTCATTTTTGGAGGTGAGAAACACTTTTACTCTTTGAGCTCTCCATTGCTGAATAAGAATCAAATCACTGTTCACTGTTCAATGTATTCTTCTTTTAATTTTTTTCTATAGAACTACAGAGTTGTGAAATTAATATGTAATGTGGTAAAATGAAAGAAATAAGAAATGAATTTACAAGATAAACAAATTCATGTTTTGAGATTGTTTCCATTGTTCACAGATATTTCCATGATAATTCAGTTGTTGGATTTTGGAAAAAACATGTGTAAAATCATACATTTTCAACCAAAGTTTTCATTTTGCTTCAAAATAGCTATGCCTTGGGCCTGGGATGCATCTATCCATTGGATTTAAGGTTTTAAATAACTGTGTGGACTATCTCTTCAACACACAATTGCATCTGAAAAACCTAAGTTCCTTTGAGAACAATTACTGGTTATATTTTTCTCAAAGCCATCATCTTCTATCTTCATCTTGGGTTACATGCTGGTCAATGTGTTTGTTGAGTCAGATATGCTAGGCGTGTATGGTTCGAGCTCTGGATTTGTTGTACCTAGTGTGATTAAAGTAATTCCGGAAAGCCTTGCACAGAAGGGTAGCACACATTGAGCCCATTCTTAAGCAATGTCCTAAGATTGAATCTGTCCCTGGCTTTTTGTCTTCAAATCACTAGGTACAACCTATCCAAAGCTTGAATAATCCTTGTTCAGGATGTCTTCATGCAGATTTTACTTAGGATGTCACCTGAGGAGAAAATGCATTATCCTGCTCTTGTGTATAGTAAGCACTGCTCCCATTTCCATGGTAATTCTAGTCAGTCAAACTCAGCAGTGGAATATATTTTGTTTTGATTGTGATTAACTGAGGCTATTGATTGTGTTAGTATGTCTGAAGGTACACCTTACTCTTGGAGGAATTCCTGATATATTTGTGATTCTCTTGGATGCTTGTATGCTTTCTGTATATCTTTCTGTATTTCTTTTCTTTGTTTTTGGCAACCTCATCAATTTTTATTGCAAAGCTTGTTTTTGTGAAGTTCTGGCATATGTGATCTGATATATGTTAACTATAAACCGATACATTTCTGTTATGACTTCAAAGAAGTCCATACTCTCTCTCTTTTTGGTGCTTTGCAGCTGAATTCTTATTTGTAATTTTGTTCTCTCTTCTTAGTCTTGCTGATTGTGTAATGGGACTCTCCTCGAAACTATCTCTTATCACTCCCATACATGCATGAACTTTTCTAGCATTTGTATTGATACCTGAAACATGAGAAACTAACTACAAATTGCCAAGCATTTCTGATTTCCTTAAAAGCATTGGCTTTATGTTCATCACTTGTATGTCTCTCAGAGTGGGATGTAGTGTACTGCTCAAGGCCAACATCACCGGGAGGAGGCTACAGGAGTGCCATCGGCCGCCTTATTTTCAAAACAAATGAAATGATCCAAATTGTCAAAGCCCCTGATTCTGTCAGAAATAAGGTTTCATTCTCCATCTTTGGATTTCTCGATGGGGAAGTATCACTCAAAGGTACTAGTTATTAAAAATCTCGACTACTTCATACTTTTTTTTTTTCTGTGCTCATGATTCATGCTTTGGAAATTCAATTATCAGGAAAACTGAAAGTGTTGGATGATAAATGGATTGAAGTTATATTTGAGCCTCCTCAACTGAAGATTGGATCATTAGATTTTCAGTATGGCTGGGAAAGTGAGGTTAAGCTGGAAATCAGTTACATTGATGAGAACATAAGGCTTGGGAAGGGCTCTAGAGGCTCACTCTTTGTCTTTGTTAGAAGAGCCTAAACTTTCATCTATGTCTCAACTTTAATAAGATCTCAACCTTGTTCTCATATTTGCTTAATCTCTGTATATTATTTGTAACATCAATCAATGTTTGTTTTTGTAAGCTTGATTCATAGTTTTTGGCATAATAGCTCATATATATACTTCTTATTGTGGAAATCAAATTTAATTCATTAAGTTTTATTGATTTCATATTGAAAAAAAAATAATAATAAAACTGAAATTTCTTTAAAGGCAAGGACTAAAACTAATATTTGAGGATCCTTGTGGTCCAGTGGTGAATTTTCCTCACAAGATAATAATTTTCTGTTTTGTTAGGGCTATAAGTGTAAACAAGCACATATTTACTGTTTGCTGTTCGGATCAAGACAGCAAATCCACTCAATCCACAAGACTTTTTCTGGTGGCTAATGCTCTGCCACGTAAACACCATTCATAGTCCGACACGTGTCATAACTCCCGCGCTTCCACTCTCTCTCATCATGCTCTCAAAGAAGAAGAAGAGAGCGATGATGCTCTTCTCCTACTCCCACTCCTCCTTCCCTCCTTTCAAAACCCTAGCTTTGAATCGAAAGCTCATACCGATCCCCCGCCGCCTTCTCACAGTCATGCTCTCCTCCGCTTCTAAGCAGCCATTGGTGACTGTCCCGGACCTCACCGCCGACGAGACGGCGTTGGTATCCAAGCAGGCGTTCCAAAGGTACACCGCCTCCGATTTGAATCGAAGGAATGGTACCGGTGTGGCCATTGTTTGGTTCCGCAACGATCTCCGCTTGCTCGACAATGAGGCGCTGCTCCGCGCTTGGGCAAGCTCCGCTGCCGTTCTTCCTGTCTATTGCGTTGATCCTCGTAACTTTGGGACTACGCATTACTTCGGATTCCCCAAAACCGGAGGTGATTTTTCCAGTGCTTTCATATCACCATCCATTTGTTTCTTTGATGGGAAATTTTAGAGCATGCATTTGTTCAGCCTGGTGATCAATTCATTCATATTTTGGAATAATGATAGATAATTGAATCCCTGATGGTTTTCATGGCCTAAAGAATAGTCAATGCATCCATAAGCCATAATGCTTCACATTTACTACGCTGTCTTTTGCTGAGGATGCTCATGATTGAGCTAAAGTGGAAATGTAGGACACACTATGAACTAATTCTGTCAAGTTCTATCTTCAAATTTAGTGAATTTCAATTTCAAAATTAAGATATTTGTCAGTTGAACTATGTGCTCGATCTCTTCCTAATTAGTTTAAATGCAGTGCATTGTCTCCCTGGTAAATTTCATTTCTTTTTTTTCTCCCTCTCTCTTTTAGTGCTTGGAGTTGTGTTGAATTACAAGCATGAATGATTCTCATCTTTGATCGGCCTTCAAACATTCCAATTGTTTGTTAGAACTTTGGTGATTTGTCTACCTTTTATTCATGCATGTTAAGGTATGAGTATACCTTAAAAATCCTCACTTTTTGTGGTGTTAAATCATATAATTTTCATGATTCTTCAATGTTAAGTTTGGGATAGTAATCATGGGATTATTTTGCTTCATTAAATTTGGAAAATTTTATTAATGTATCTGTGATCATCGTCAGCCATTAGGGTTCAATTCCTGATAGAATGCTTGACGGACTTGAAGAATAATCTGATGAAGAAAGGACTGAACCTGTTAATACAGCATGGGAAACCAGAGGAAATCCTACCTACAGTCGTAAAAGCCACCGGAGCCCATACAGTTATAAATTCTGTGACTTCCCTTCAATTTTTTGTTTTAGAACTGAGCTTAATTTCTTGACCTGGCACTGTTTATCTCAGGTTTATGCCCATAAGGAAACTTGCAGTGAGGAAGTTTTTGTTGAAAGGCTTGTTCATAAAGGGCTGCAGCAAGTGGTGCTGCCTATAGGATCGTCTAACCAGAAGCCTTTGAATCCTAAGCTACAGCTTATCTGGGGAAGTACTTTATACCATATAGATGACCTGCCTTTTGATGCCAATAATTTACCAGACGTTTATACACAATTCCGTAAGGTGAAATTAGAAAGTCCTGTCTTCTATAAGTTAAGCATGTTTGATATCGTTTTGATAGAAAATTAATTTGAGTTTTCTTCCTGAAACTGTCTCGTGTCTCGCAGTCTGTGGAATCCAGGTGTTCAATCAGGGTTTGCTGCAAGCTGCCATTGTCGCTTGGGCCAGGTCCTAGTAATGGACTGGATGAAATTGGTGGTTGGGGAACCATTCCTTCGCTCGAGCAACTAGGTGTCCATGAGAGAACGGCAAGTCAGGTTATGTTTTTCTTTCTAACCTCCAAATCATCTAATGCGGCTACAACTCGGACAAATATTTCTGGGCTTAATCTCACAGAATTGTGGTATACTTGATCACGATGTCGTGACACACATTTGTCATTCAGGAAACCTGGCTTCTCTCTGCTGGCCTTGCAATCAAAATGTGCTATTTTTTAGCAGAATGGCTGTCTTATTTAATGGAGATGAGAAAGTATGCTATCAACTAGATACTAACTGGAGATGTTCTGTGTTCACTAATGCAGTGTGACAACGGAATGCACTTTGTTGGGGGTGAGAGTGCGGCACTGGGAAGGCTACATGATTATTTCTGGAAGAAGGCAAGTTCATCAAGCCTTGTTCTTCTAGAGTTATTTTCAAATCCACAATGCTAGTTTCAGACTTCTTTGTAATCACAGGAAATTCTTTTCACTCTGCCAAAAGAACTTCTAGCACATATATACATATTTAAAGTTTTTAGCATCATTCAGATACAGCTTGATAATATGCACCATCACAATGAAATGCATACTAGAAAATGAGTTGTATCTTGCTGTCTATGTGTTCCTTTCATTTTCTTTGCTCTCTCTTTAAGTTGAAAAAGGTGGTTGTATGTCGGGGTGTTTTAGATTTGTTATGGATGTGCAATTTCCATAAAAAGCATTATGAGACAAGAATGGAAATACATCAATTCCATGTAAATCTTGTTTGGAAGATTACCGCATGTGCCTTCAAGCTGAGAGAAATGGTTTATATTGGTAGCCGTAGGACCTGAAAATTAATCTTTTGTTTATACAGGATTTATTGAAAGTCTATAAGGAGACGAGGAATGGTATGTTGGGACCAGATTACTCAACAAAATTCTCTCCATGGCTGGCATCTGGAAGTCTTTCCCCACGTTACATCTATGAAGAGGTTCGATATCTAAATTAAATATCTCATCTCCATGTAGTTATACCACGGAAAAGTTCAAGCAACTTTTCTTTTCAGGTCAAGCGATATGAGAAGGAAAGGCTTGCAAATGATTCAACATACTGGTATGACTACACCTCTAATATGACCACATAGTTGCAAGCAAATGTTAAGCTCTTGATTAATGAAGCTGCGTGACAGTTGCAATTATTTTTTCTTACTACGCAACTCTTATGGTTCCAGGGTTTTGTTTGAATTGATATGGAGGGACTACTTCCGGTTTCTCTCAATCAAATGTGGAAATTCTATCTTTCACATAGGTGAAAAGCTTCGGTATGTTCTTAATTTGTTTATATTGCATAGTTAATTGCTCAGACTTCTTACTTTTCACAGGAGGTCCAAGAAAAATAATGTCAAAATGGAGCCAGGATCAATCCTTATTTGAGTCTTGGAGAGACGGCCGTACTGGGTATTGCTATTTTTGTTTGTTGTAGAATCTCGTTGCATATATCCTAAGAAGTAGTTAACTGATTAATAATGTTCCTCTTTCTCATCAATCACAGATATCCACTAATTGATGCAAACATGAAAGAACTATCAACAACTGGATTCATGTCTAATCGAGGACGTCAGGTAATTTCATCTTTAATCCCAGAAAGTAGTCATCATACCTCCAAAATGCTTGTTCAATTACCCCTTGCTACTTTTCAAACACGAAAAAAGACGGAAAGAAAGAACGGTTTATAAGTTGGTTAATTTCAACAACAGCATCTCTACCAAAAATTTCTTGCTTATTAGCATTGCATTACCAGCTGAAAATTAAGCCAAATAAAGATAAGTTTGAATTTGGCATTTTTTCATCAATTTTTGCAGATAGTTTGCTCTTTTCTTGTTCGAGATATGGGCATAGATTGGAGAATGGGGGCTGAATGGTTTGAGACATGCCTTTTGGATTATGATCCATGTTCAAATTATGGCAATTGGACCTATGGCGCAGGTTAATAATACTCCTTACATAATAGCTTTGAATCACACTGTTTCTAACTTTTAAGAATTGAGAATATGAATTCGGGAGGGAAGTTAAGGATCTAATAAGAAACTATCCTAGTATATAATACACATACATTAGATGACTTCCAAATATTTCTAACAGTAACTCATGGTATTGTTATGCTAGGTGTTGGCAACGATCCAAGAGAAGATCGATATTTCAGTATACCAAAGCAAGTAAGTGCACCTTCCTAAATCTTTTGGTATTGTATAATTCTCTATAGTCTAAACAAACTTGTCTCATTGTGTGTTTCCTGAGAAAAAAAAAATACTACTAGTTTCATGGATCAACCTTATCGGCTTTTATGGTCGATATTATTCAATATACTGACTTAATTAAGAGAATTAAAGATTAATATTTAACTATTTCTTTTTATCTATTCAGGCGAAAACTTATGACCCAGATGGAGAGTATGTCGCCTACTGGCTGCCAGAGCTGCGATCAATCCCGAAAGAGAGAAGACATTTTCCCGGAAACTCATACATCAAGCAAATTGTGCCTCTAAAGTTTGGAAGCCCAAGTTTGAAGCCTAACCCAGTGAGTGCAGAGAAGAATAGACAGAGGAACCAGCGTGGAAGATAGCTAAAACAATCATGAGATTTTTAAAGCAAATTGAGAGAAACAATCAACATTTCCCTTAACTTATATGCTAATCTTGTTGTTCACTTACCTGAATTCAATGAGTAACAATGTAGAGAAAATTAACTGAAAAAAGAAAAAGAAAAAAAAGAAAGGAAAAAACTAGAAAGTTCCTGAGAATTGGTTCTTTGAGTAATGTCAATAGCTATAAACTGACAAACAAAATTAACAACAAACCATATGCACAACCATCTCATTCATGCTCAAGAAAAGAAAAATGAGCATCAAATGATATTTAATCTCCACAAATTTAAATTTTGATTTAGCATTAGATTAGAATCTCTCAGCAAATTTAATCACCATTTGGTAGACAATCAACCAGCAGAGCGCTGGCACGAGTGAGAACTTGAATTCGGATAAGAAAAATAGGCACAGAACAATTAACTTATACCAATGAGAAAAGATTGCGGCAAGTATGAGTTCTCGCCAAAGATGGAAACCATCATAAGTACAACAATAAGAGATGCCGAGTTCACAAGCAAATTAAACAACTACTACAAACATTCTCTACTAAGAAAAAAATAAGAGACATTGCAGAACAGAGAAAAGCCATTACTTCCTTTTGTGGATTCAACTTCTCGCTAAAGTCCTGTCTTCAAGGATTAGGTTGTTCCACAAAAAGTAAAGCACCGGTTGTTGGTATCAAGCGGTCGGGGGTTGGGGCCCACCTTTTTTGTTCATTATCACCGGAGTTGGTGGCTGCACAAGCCCCGCCTTCAACAAAATGCGTTGGGCTGGCTCTGTAGGCTGCGCACCGACTGATAACCAGTACCTGCAGCAACAGCAGAACCTCAAGGACATAAACAAGTTTGTGGGAAAACAATTTGCCAAAAATGTGAAGATTTCAGCTCCAAATTGATGGAAATTTATTTTAAATAATTCTGAACCACAACTATAATATAGCAAACAAAAGCTTACACCAATGTCGTGTAAGCACAGACAGAAAAAGTCCTATAAGGAAAAACAGCATTCAACCATTTAAGGATTAGGGGCATGGCACTTCCAAAAGAATTCGTAAAACCAAGTGATGTGTTTAACTAATTAGTACAAAACAGGAAAAGTTTTATCTTGAAAGGAAAAAAGAAAATGTGGCACGACAAATATTACAAGATACAATGCAATGCAATGAAGATGAACATAAAGATCACATGAATCTGTAAAGCATGATTTTAATGCTACACATCTTTAATCAATTACAAGGCATCATAAAGTGATTCATACTATACTGAATTCCCATCCTGGTCAATCTATTCATATTTACTTACGTCAGGATGAAGCATATACGTGGGGATTTATCAGGCATGAAAAATGTAATTGATAACTTAAATATTGACAACCAATTTTTTTTTTGGGAGGCAACTTAGTTTATATTAATTTCATGTCAGAGAGGGTCTGAATCAGCATTGTATGCATAAACAATGGCACAATTCAGATATCTATGTTCATACATAAATAGTGAACAAGAGCAGATCATAAACCAGAAATTTAGAAGAATGAGTCAAATTGCAACAACAGGCAACAAAAAAATGAAGCTAAAGCCAGTAAATTATGGAATAATAATCCTCTACTTCTTTTATTGAAAACCAAAACTTTCACTTACTTTGCTCGGTCATATTTGAGTGCCATCTTCTTCGGATTGTCATGCTCTGAAACAAATAATAGATGATGTTCTCTTTCAGAAAGCTGTTATTTCCAACTTCACACTAGTATAAATGCTAAAGATATAATAATCCCAGATGAATGTCCAAGGTAAAGAGCCATACAACAAAAGACAAAACAAAGTATCACTGAAACAGGCTATGAAAATTGAAAAGACAGTAATCAACTACGGTGAAAAATTTGTGAATAAAAATGGATAACTATAGAGTGGAAATAGTGTAAAAAGAATGCGTGCTAGCATACCCTTCAGTGGGTCATAGAAGCCCAGGACTTCAAGGTGCTTGCCATCTCTCATAGCCCTGCTGTCAGCAACGACAAGACGATAGAATGGGTGGTTTCGGCACCCAAGCCTTGCCAATCGAATCTTGACAGCCATCTTGTTCTGAAGTGTCCCAACTAGTTCTCCAAGAAAAATAAGACAACCAAGGAAAGCAAAAACCAGTCAGGTTGTAGAAAATGCAATGAGAATAAGACATAATGGCTAACATACAGGCTCAGTACTTTGTGGAAATTTGAGTTGAAATCTCTTTATATCATGTTATGATAAACGTAGTACATCATAACAATAGGTCTTTCTAAGGACATAGTTAAAAGTTTGATGGAGTGAAGCATTAAAAACAACCACTTTAAACCAAATACAAATTTTTACGAATTAGACCATTCTGAAGTATCAGTACATGAAAGTAATACAATCTGCTTCCTTTTAACCATTAACAAACTCTAATTTTACAGGATATAAAAAATGTAATACCAAAACTCCATATAACAATTCACAACAATTTATGAGCATCAATTAAGCACACAAAATAAATCTTCAACTCAAGCCAGAAGGTTAACATGGTAAAGCACTAATTTTTGGGAAACCATGCTTTAAAAAATTGCCATGAAAACCTCAGACTAAAACGGAAACCACACAAACAAATTCATATCATAAAAAAATCATCAGTATAAAGAGAAAAAACATCAACCAAGCACACCAAATCAATGTTCAACTCAAACCACAAAGATTGCCAAGGTTAAGCTGCAATTTTTGGGCACCCATATCATAAAAATATAGCATGAAAATTCAAACTAAACGCAAGCCAAGCATGCCCATGAATGAATGGCTAGATGCAGAATTTTGCACAAAATTCATCTTCAGTATAAAGAAAAATGAGCATTATTTAAGCACAATATTCAACTAAACCCAAAAGATTACCAAGGCAAAGCTACAATTTTTGAACAACCATATCACTAAAATCCGTATGAAACCACAACCTAAATAGAAACCAAGCAGTCCCATGACTAATTAGCTGAATAACTCCGAATAAATTCATCAAAAGAACCAAAACTCTATACTATTCCAGCAAAAGCACAAAAGAGAACAATCCGTAGTAGCACGCACTCAAGCAACAAAATGCAAATACTAGTGAGCATCAAATCCATAAATCTAGCTTAGAAAAACAATGAAACTCAGGGAAACGGATAGGGTTCGAAGTTTCAGAGTATACCAGTGAGGATAAGGCCTTTCCGCGGTAGAGCTCTCACTGACCCTGCTTCGCGGATTTTATAGAAATAACAAAGCCCCCAATCGGATTCGGGTATGCGGGTTCAAACCCGTTAACGATAGATGGAAACATTTTAACCCGATTCGATATCACCTTCATCCATTTGTGCATCTTTTACGGATAACTCCCTGTAAATTTTCATATATATATACTAAAAACATTATTTGTTTGTGGATGATGAAAAGTAAGATAAAGAAAGAGATTAAAAACGAATGATGTAAACATCATCTGTAAACATCTATAAACATTCGCAAAAGATGAAAAATAAAAAAGAGAAAAACTTAAAAATGACTAATTGAGTTAAAATTTAGAGAAAACACATCAGGGTAGAGAGGGCATTGGATGTTGATCCAACAGTGCTCTATCCAAAGATGCTTATAAATGATGTCCGCAAATGATACGAGAGCTCTGTATAATATATACATAAATTTAAATAATAAATTGACTTTTAGTTCGAATAATGTAATTTTTAATTAGTAACATTAAAATTAAAATTTTATTTAATTGATTTGGACCTAGACCTGACCACGGTTCGGTTCCGGTTCGGTTCCGGTTCAAAACCGCCGGTTCCGGTTTTATAAACTATAGAACCGGAACCGAACCATAGTCATAAGGTTCCGGGCTTCTGCTCGGTTCCAATATGGTTCCGGCTCGGTTTCGGTTCTAAATAATTTAATTCCAATTAATTAAAAAATATAAAAAATTATATTATATATATATTTTATTTAAAAAAATAAAAAATAGAACCGGAACCGCGGTTCGGTTCCGGGTTCGGTTCGAGTTCCGGTTTTAACTCATAGAACCTTAACCGAACCTTAAAAGTTCCGTTAAGGTTTCGGCTTTGGGAACCCGAACCTTTATACTGATTCCGGTTCGGTTCTAATAGTGGCGGTTCGGTTTGGTTCTACGGTTCGAACCGAACCGCGGTCAGGTCTATTTGGACCTTAAAATTTTGGGTTTATTAGGAAGAAGATATTAAAAATTAATGGCACATAAAAAGAGAATTCGGATCTCTGAGTAATAAGACCCGGATCCGAGACCCGTTAAAAGGCACTAGTGATCCGATCCGCAGATCAAAGCCTCGCCAAACCCCAGCCCTTGCTTAACAAACACAGTGCCAAGCGCGCCCCAGCGTCGACACCGTCGCCGTGCTGCCCTGATCTCCGTCATTCCTCTGCGCGTCCGCACTGGGCATAGCTTCCTCCCTTTATCCAGAGGTACTTGTCTTCCTGCGCTCCAGCTCTGCCCCCTGCTTTACTTTAATTCTTTGGATTTTGAAAACTTGGAAGTCTGTTGGGCATTTTATCGAACAGATAGGGCTCGTAAAGCTGGCTTTCGTTCAGCCTGGCCAAGTTACGTTTTTTATCGGCTGGTGTTGCTTTCTTTAGGGTTTGGAGGTGCTTAATGGCTATGAGAGTTCATCGGTTTAATTTTTTTTTCATAAATTTTAATTATTTTCTAATATGTTCGACCTTTCGTTTAGGTAGTTAGTTTGTGCAATTTGGTTCATACTTATTTTTGAACTTTTTTAATTAGGTCTTCAGCTGATAAAAAGCTCC
The DNA here is from genome assembly GCF_009730915.1 of Dioscorea cayenensis subsp. rotundata. Taxonomy (NCBI): domain Eukaryota; kingdom Viridiplantae; phylum Streptophyta; class Magnoliopsida; order Dioscoreales; family Dioscoreaceae; genus Dioscorea; species Dioscorea cayenensis. The sequence continues at coordinate 30,696,974 of NC_052479.1, read as the reverse complement.
TCTTTTCTTTTGTGGTCTTTGTATAATTAGGGCTTGTTGGAGTTTTTTGTTTTGCTATGCTGAGTCAATTCAATCTATTGAGTTATGAAGAAGGAAGGACGTTGTTTGTATTCATTTAAAGTGGTTCTAGTGGTAGCAGTGGAAATTATTGCAATTGTTTTAGAGTGATAAAATATTATTGTAGCGAAGCCAAAATTTAATTGGATTTAGTTCTCTTGGAGTAGAGGTAACAGTTATATGGTGGAATTTCAAAGGTGTGAAGTCATTAAAAGTTTGGTATGGATTGCTCAAGGTGGATAACTTGAGAACACAAGGTGATCTACACTTTGTATGATTGTATGCACGCATGTGAAATTAGTGGCTCAAAGGATGTACAGATGTGCTTGAACATGGTGGAGTAAAATGATCCAAGCAGTAGTTTACAATTTTTTGCATGGTTGTATAATTTACAGAATGTGTATAATTTACAGAATGTGTATAATTTACAGAATGTGGAAACTGGATGGTTATTTGCATGGTTTGAAATATTACTATTTGAGTCCTCAACTGGACATATTCTTCTCTTTTGAATATTTAATGGTAGGCAAAATAACGAAATATTGCTTCTTTGAAGAATATGACTGAGGTGATGTTGATTGTCATAGAAGTCTTGAGTTGTTTTTGTGAATTTACAAGTCAGATGTGCCTGTCTTTTTGAATGTTAGTTAATTAGGCATTCAGTCTCTTAACTGCAAAACTTTTATACTGGTTTGCCCTTTATTCCTTCATGTGTTGATCAGTTACAGTGTTTGCTTGACGTTCAGTGTTCTTCAGCTTTTGTAGGAATCTCTAACTAGAATCTCATTGTTGGAGAATCAAGTATTGCATGGAAATAAAGGATTCAATAGATGATATCCCAGTTCAAGATCCTGCAGATGAGGAGTTCTCTGCTGCTGATTTAACTTGGACAAAGGTTGGAAATGAGCACCATGTTGATGATGTAGCTTTGATTCCGTATGCTCGGGTTAATGATTTCATAAATGGTGAATGCTCCATTGCGGAGTGCCCTACTCGATTTCACATTGAAAAAGGAAGGAAAAGAGAAAGGGGTAGCTTGAAGGAATATAAAAGTGATGAGTATCTTATGTATCGGCTGTGAGTACATAATGCATTCTCTGTGAAACTCAAGCAAATTTATCATATTTTTGTTGTTTTCTTTGAGTTTCTAGCCATCTTATCTTATCAAGTCCTCTTTTCTTCATATTTTATAGATACTGGTGTTCATTTGGTCCTGAGAATTATGGAGAGGGAGGGACTATCTTACCCAGTCGGAGGTATAGGCTTAACACAAGGAACCGTGCTGCTCGACCACAGTCCATGCGGGGTTGCACTTGCCATTTTACTATTAAGCGTCTGTACACTCGTCCTTCGGTTGCACTTATTATATATCACGAGAGGCGCCACATTAATAAGTCTGGATTCATATGCCATGGACCGCTCGATAGGGATGCTATCGGCCCAGGTGCCAAGAAGATCCCGTATATCTGCAGTGAAATCCAGCAGCAGACAATGTCCTTGATTTATCTAGGAGTCCCTGAGGAGAATGTGTTGCAAACACATATAGAAGGAATTCAACGTTATTGTGGTTCAGATGCAAAAGTTAATACCCTCGCTTCTCAGTACATACAAAAACTTGGAATGATCATTAAGAGGTCTACTCATGAATTAGATCTAGATGACCAAGCTAGCATCCGTTTGTGGGTTGAAAGGAATAAGAAATCTGTGTTCTTTTACCAGGATTCTTCAGAAACAGATCCTTTCATTCTTGGGATCCAAACAGAGTGGCAGTTGCAACAGATGATTCGTTTTGGTCATCACAGTATTCTAGCTGCAGACTCATCATTTGGCATTAGCAAACTTAAGGTATTCACACATTATTAACGATTTCTGCTTCAAAAATTCCATCAAATTATTCTTTTTTGGCTAACATGAATAAACATTGATGTAGTGTCTTAGATTGTTAATCATTTATTCACTTGGTTGCATATTAGTTTAAATGCATACAATAAGAAGATACTAAGCTAGTTTTCTGTATGAAAATTATACTTGATCAATATTTCCTTAGGTTTTCCACCTGACAATGTAACAAAATCTTAATATTCTTATTAATAACTCACAAAAAAAATAGTCTCGGCTGCTAATGTTATAGTGAGTACTCTGTTGCTAACTTATGCTGTTCATTAATCTTGGAAAATCATATGAATTCTTTTTCTCTTCATCATCTTGCAGTATCCACTATACACACTCCTTGCATTTGATTCGAGACAGCATGCCCTTCCTGTTGCATGGGTCATAACTCGGACCATCACCAAGGAAGATGTCACTAAATGGATGAAAGCCCTTGTAAATAGAATTCATTCAGTGGATTCATGTTGGAGGATTAGCGGGTTTATAATAGATGACCCTGCTTTAGAAACTGATCCAATCAGGCATGGTTTTTATCTCTGAATTTATATCTCAATCCTCAACAATGGAACATTCCTTATGCCAACTTAACCTGTACACTGTATGTTTAGGGATGCGTTTGGTTGCTCTATTCTTTTCTCTTTATGGCGGGTTCGAAGATCATGGCTAAGAAATGTTGTCAAGAGATGCAGTAACACTCAAGTTCAGCGAGAGATTTTCAAACGGCTCGGGGAAATAATTTACACCATCTGGACCAGAAAAGATTCCAAGGAAGCTCTGGAAGAATTTCTGCAAGATTTCATTGACCAAATTTCCTTCCTGCAGTACTTCAAGGCATTTTGGATGCCAAAACTCGGTGAGATGATATAATCTCAGTCTAACAATTGTTTCTCTCTATGATCTTAATATTCATCAATTCTTCAATTATTTGTGACAGAGATGTGGCTTTCAACTGTGAAAAATCTCCCCTTAGCGAGCCAAGAGTCATCGGGCGCAATCGAAGGATATCATGTGAAACTCAAGCCAAAAATATATGATGACTCACAGCTTGGGGCATTGCAGCGTGTTGATTGGTTAGTGCACAAGCTGACAACTGAGTTACATTCCAGTTATTGGCTAGATCTCTATGCAGATGAAAGTGGATCTTTCCAAGAAGTGAAAGATGAGTACGTTTCATCCACGTCATGGCACAGGGCGTTACAAATTCCCGACAATGCTGTGATATTTGATGATCGAAAGCATCTCTATGCAAAGGTTTTAAGCCAGAAAGACAACAGCCAGACAAGAATTGTATGGAATCCAGGGTCGGAGTTTGCATTCTGTGACTGTTCCTGGTCCACGCAAGGTAATCTATGCAAACATGTCATAAAGGTTAACATGGTAAGTGAAAATCTCAAAGACTACCGGCCGTCATTGTCGTACCTAGCCTTCCAAGAAATTCTGCTTAATTTGTGGAGAAAACCATTGGATGATTCGGTTGCTCTTGATCAGTCGATGGCTTGGGCCACTCAAGTGCAGGAAAAAATTGTGAGATTGGTTGAACTAACTACTACTGATGATATCACTCGTGTAGTAAAACAGTTGCCAGTAAAGTGGGTGTGCCGGAAGAGAAGAACATCGGTTGGCAAGCCATCTGGTACTACTGCACTATCGATTGAACAGTTAACTGAAAATGCTGCTAAAAAAAAGACAGCTTCCCGGAAAAAGACTCGTAAAAGGAAGAGGTTATCAAGATTTTAGGGATGGTTTGCTACTGTCATTGTTTTCTATAGCCTTAATTGATCAAATGTATCTGTTTTCACAGATTTAAGCGCCAATTCACACTTTAGAGCTGTACAAATACATTTTGAAGCTGTTATTTGTTGCTGATATTGCATTTCAACAAGAAAATCATGTGTTGGTAACTTGGTACTCGCATGATAATTTCATTTTTTTTATTTCATCGTTTAAAATGGAATGGATCTCTTAGTATAGTGGAGATGCATCTAGCTATACTTTGCTTTTACAAACAATATCACTGCAAAACTTAAAGAAGAGAACCTTAATCGAGAAAAGCAACATTGCAATTGAAAACTCATCCACAATCAGTAAAGCTACAATGTATACGGGTGAAGATAGATTTCTGTTATTAAGTCTCATTAACCGGAAAAGAACTTGAATTTCGGATCTATTTCTCAGTTTCTATAAAGCTGTTGCCTGCCATTTGATCACCTACAGCTAGCTACAGCAAGAACTAGTCATTGTGATGATGATGAAACCCTGGAAAAAGAGAAGTAATGAAACCAATGATAAATGTTTGGATCTCCCTGGCGAATCCTCTCAAGTCAATTCCATTCCTTCTCTCTGGCTCTGGCTGCGGCTGCAGGTTCTCATTTGCAGCCGGCGGGTTCTCTGCTTCAGGAGGTTGGTTTTGATTATCAACTCTTGGGTTTTCCTCTGCCAAAAGAAAAGAAAGAAGAATAAACCCGTATTATGTAAACATCTCTCAAACATGTGGTATTTACAGCATCAAATAATTGCACGTTGCATGATATCTCCTGCCACAGAGGACGGTTCAAACAATGGCTTAAAAAAAACAGGAAGAAGATTCCCATGAAAAACTTTCAACTTGAAACAAAGCCGAAAAGAAGCAAAGGCGGCTTAGAAACAATATCTGGGTTGGCCCTAGATACACTAATAACTGCAGTGATGCAGGTGAATTTTTATTGTAAAACCAAGATCAACATCAACACTCAGGACAGGACAATTTTGTCATAATCAGGAAAAATACCTGGTCGAGGCTCATTTCTCTCATCAGGCTCTGGGCGTGGGGCATTCTCTGGTGGGACTGCAGGCCTAGGTTGGGGAGGAGCAGCCCCCTGTCGGACCCATCTTACAAGGGGGCGAAGAACTCCAGTCTGATAACTGCAAAATATATAAAACCAGATGACGCAACGAAAACATGTACATAAAACAGAAACAAGCACAAAGAAGAAGCAAGGGAAGTGTTCATGTACAAATGAACTCAAAGTTGACAAACAAGATATTATGAGATTGTTAATATTTGCTTAGAAATTAGTTAAGACTATAAAAAAGGTGGAATAATGTAGTAATATAAATCATGCAGAAGGAGTGACCTAGAGAAGAAAGAAATAAGCACTCACAGATACATCAGCAAGGCAAACAACACAAGAAGAATGAGCCTTTGTCTTGATCCTTCATGGCCAAAAAGGAAAACCATTGCAGCTAATTTTAGTAGGAGCGCCAAGTCAAGCTGGAATGCAAAGTGAAAACGTCTGTCAACCACTTGTCTTTGCCGTCCAAGCTGTGGCCTCACTTGCCCATTCTCTCCAGCTGCAGTTCCAGCAGAATCTGTTCTCCTAATAGTGAGCAAAAAACACTTGTTACGAAAACATGTGTAAATTCATCGAACTCTAGGTTATTTAAACTTCATACACAACATAATGAGAGTACAGCATCTTATTTTAAGAATTATGCAAAATTCAAAAGTTATAGAACTTGGAAAGCAGTCTATTTAAAAGTAGACTCTTGACAGACAAAAAAAAAAACAAGCAAACATTAGTCCATGCACTTATTCTATCTAGTAGTTGCTACACCAAGGTAACCTCCTCCCACTGAGCCACATACACACACCCACACACACACTTAGGTTCAACAGCTTACCTAGGGATATTATAGGTTAGAGGAATAAGAGTATTTGGTGGAAACCCAGCCATTGGTCCCATGTATGGATTGACAGGTACAGCATAAATCCCAGGCCCATGATCCTCTTGTTCAGAGCTAGCCTGAGGAAAAAGTCCTGGTAGGAGGCAAGGGAATGTGGCTGGGAACATCTGAAATGCAGCACTTGGCGAATTCTGGGTACCAGAGGCATTTTGATCCTAAACATACAGACAGAAGGAAACAACCATTAGCATAAAATAGACCGAAAAAAATAAAACTCATAAGAAGAAACAGATTGAGCAGTTGCAACACACAACATCCAAAACCTACTGAAAGATATAGTTAAGTAGCATGGCAAGATGAAATAACATGGAATCTAAATGATCACTTAGAAGACTCCAAAATCAACCATCAACTTCTGTGAAACATACTCAAGATCCAAACTTTATTACTAAAATCACCACCTAAATTTGTCGGGCAATCACAAGCTCATGACAATAATTATATCACGCAACACGAGAAATCAACTCTCGCCTCTCTTGCACTCCAAACAGAGAGACAACAAAACATAAACACGAATGCATACAACCCTCATTTCGGTGTTTACTTTGTCACCAATCTCACATCACAGCAGGCACCCGATCCATTCCAATAATAAAACTCAGGAAACAGACCATGACCGACAGAAAACAACACAAATCACCAAATAAAAATAAATAATTCTAACATTTCTAACTAGAATATCCATCCACACCGAAGCACAACTGCAATCATAGCGTGACACACGAAAACAAAAAAAATTCAGGCAACAAATCATCATCAATTACAAACTCCACGAATCAAGACAAGAACACAAGAACAGAAAAAGAAACAAGCCAAAGTGATAAAAACCCTAAACCTAGAACGGATTAGATCCTTCTGATCCGCCAGAGATGGAAGGCGAATAGATCGATAAAATTTCAAAGAGAAACAAGCACACACGCACCTGAGACCTCTCCGAGATCTCTCCCTGAATCGCAGAACGCCCTCCTCCGGCCTCGTCCGCCATGGCCGCGCCGTCGATGCCCTCTCTCCCTCTCTCTCTCTCTCTGAGAGAAACGAAAACAAAAGAGAGACCCCCACCAGTATCAATACTAGCAGCCAAATTACCATCAGGTCCCTGAGAAACCTAAAAATTCCCTTTTCTTTATAAGTCCTCATGCAGCAACCCCCCTGAATTCTTTATAATTACATACTTGTCCCTGACCCAAAAACAGTTTATAATAATAAAATTTTCCATTTGAACAATCCATAGCAAGAACAAAAAAGAGAAATTCAATTCTTTTACACAAATAAAACCAGTTAAAATTTCCAGTCATAACAAACAAGCACTTATATTCTTCTCTAATTTGGTAAATTCATTGCTGGTTTTGCTGTCTCTGTTGAGGAAAATTCGGGTTCTGGGAAGCATTTGGGAGACCAACCATACCAGCTTGAAGGTTCTGAGTGTTTGCCTGAAGATTCATGTTACCATATCCACCTTGAATACCATGTTGCTGTTGTTGCATTGCTACCATACTAGCATTGTTCGAGCCACCCACGCCGAACACTGCACAAGAATAACATGATAAACTCTTGTTGTTTGATCCGATCCGATCAATATCCTCAATCACAGCAATGCACTAAAATCAGTAAATTTCAACTCAAGATAGCGCAAAAGTATTAATAGGTTTTGTTAAAAAGCAGTTAAAAAAATAATTAAAAAAAGACACATTGGACATTGTTCTTCTAATGATGGTGGTTATCGCCTTTGGACCATTTTGATAATTAAGAATAAATATCAAGTATACAAGAAGGACATGTTTCACTTACTTTGATCATTTAGCATTTGCGAAGAATGGTTCCTTTGAGGAAGTGCACCAGATAAGCCAAACTGGTGTTGTAGACGGGAAGAAAGAAAGAAACAGCAGTTAACATCACGTATAATACCAAAATCAAAATCATCCCAATATGCTAAAAGAACAGGTATTTTTGAGTGATTCACATTCTTTGAAACTACAAAATTCTAACCTAATTAATCATCAAGAACCCTGCATTTCTCTGTCGTTAATATTTTTTTTTACAATAACCAATGAAACAGCCAAAGGAGAGTGGTGCCAGTGAAACAAAACAAGATTAATAATAATAATAACACAAAAAAAAAAAATTAACCTGCACTCGTGGCATAAGTGACTGTGATTGCATTGTAGCTGACATGTTTGCTAACTGTAATAAAGAAGAAAAACATTAGAATTTCCAAATGTATATAGATATCTGACATTTGTATTGAGCACAAGATAAATGTCATAAATGCCATATATGATCAACATAGAAATTTAGTTTTGTTAAAATATTAGGACAGATACTCCAACACATTTGCATTCCATGCAAACAGTTACAGCTCTTATCAAAGGAAACAAAACTCACAATATTAACTATCACATCAGAAAGCGATTTTGGCCTTAAATCAAGTTGAAAGGACTTCAAAATTGCAGCCAATGAGCATCATCAAGTACAAAAGAAAAGGTGAACTCACATAGCATTGACCTAGCAATAAAATTCATAGAGCATATGACAAACACATTAGTACAAAAAAGGAAGAGTGAGACATTGACTGTAGTCTTCATCCACAAGAGCAACTTAAAGGAAAAATGAGAGATCACATGTTTGAGGCTTGATGGTGCCCCAACAAGAGAAAAAGTGAGCCCACATTTTGTGAAAATATAAATAAAAAAACACATGCAAAACAGATAATATGAAATTTCCAGAGAAGATTTCTCATACAAAAAATTTTAAATGCAATCAAATTCAAAAGGAGATTAAATTCAAACTTCCTGAAATATTAAATCCTAGAATTGAACTCCATATTGTGCTCATAACCACATACCAAAGTGCACGAGTTTGAACAGAAAAAAATTCCGCAGAAATACATAGATGGAACTTACAAGTGTTCAAAGTAACGACTTCTCTATCAAAAGCAAATTGCAAAAGGAGACTAAATTCAAAGCTACCAACTATTTTGAATTGGAGAGTTGAACTCCATATTGTGCTCATAACCAACCACATATGGAAGTCAAAGTGCATGGATTCAGCAAGCAAAATACTCAGCAGAATTGCATAGGCGAAGTTAAAAATAACCAAAGGAGACAACTTCAAAACTAGCAACTATATTGAATCAGAGAATTACCCTCCATATTGATGCTCACAACAAATCAAGTAAGAGTGTGTGAATTCAGCCAGCAAAATATTCAACAGAATTGCACAGATGGAAGTTTCAAGAATAATTACTACTATATTTAAGAGTGAAGAAAGCAAATTCTAACCATTTGAGAATTTGGTTGTGACTGTGCAGCATTGAACAATGCACTGTTAGCGCTTCCAGTAAATTGGCTCAAATGATTCCTAAGCTGATTTCCTTGGGTGAGTTGATTTTGAGCAATGTTATGTTGTAGGTGCGCAGCTTGCATTTGTCTGTTCTGGAACTGTGACTGTGATAAAGATTGAGAAAACTGCATCTGATGCTGGCCAGGCACCTAGGAAAATATCGTTCCGATCATATTAATTAAAAATACCATTTCTATATAAAAACATGAACTTATCTCATTAAATCAATGTGAGAGCAATTACACATATGGAAAGGAAATAGAGGTAGCTGAATTACCTGTTGAAACTTCTGCTGAGCCTGCCCCTGTAAATCATGCAATTGAGATATAGTGTTCTGCCAGAAAGATTTATTTCTATAAGCGAGAATTTCCCAATAAAATACAAATACAATATATATAAAACTTTCAAAAAAAAAATTCATATATTCCAAGTGATATTTTTCTCTACATACTTGCCGAAAAAAGGTTCAATGCAGATCCAGTATAAACGTCTAGAGTGGATGACCAGCTAAAATTCAATGGAATGTTCAAAAAAATTCCTTATATTATGATTATTATCCAATGCTTCTTTACTTTTCACCCTCTCTATGTTCAATGATTTATGGGACTTCTGGTATCATTACATTTTCAGGAAAAAAGGGAGCACTAAACAAGTAACAGGATGAAAGGAATAGCTATGTAGGTAGAGGTAACTAGAGTATATATCATCCATTCAAAAAAAGACAGGCCACCCTATGAATAAAGTACTTTTAAAGAGAATTTCAGCCATGTAGGTCTCTCCCATAAGCACTGCTATAAAAACCACATTGGGACAACTTTCAATCTAAGTCCCTCAAGTTGCACTAAAAGTAATGGCTGTTAAATACAAACACAGACTATTATTTGGGGTTGATCTAACCCAAAAGCTTAAGTTGATAGAATGAGAGACCCATACTTAAATGTTCATATCTGCATTTACTAATTTAACCTTGAAACTGTTACTTAATATGTTCTATTGATTCAAGTTAGTCCATTTTAGCTAGGCATGTTGCAAACAAGACGATTAACAAAGTTATGATGCCATGTTTGATTCAGCTGAATTGCTTAAGCAAATACGATGAAAGACCCACACTTACACATCCATATCTATCTTCACTAACCTAATTAATGTGGGACTTTTAGATACTCTAATAATGACTTTTTCAAGAGCATAGGCACATCAAGGATTCACACGAGATAACATAACAACAAAGAGTAACACTAGCTGTGTTCCTGAAAGAGTCAACTACTAGTCGGGTGGGAAGCTGCTTTAAACCATAGTTGATGCATTTACTTACATGACGAGGTGTTACCCCAAAAGTTTGTTTGTCATGAATCCCATGTTTGAATTATCTCAACGATAAAAAACTTTGCATCAGAAATTGCTTTTAAAATCCTTATATCATCAAGGTGGAGAGAGAATAATAAAGCAAATACCAAGTTCACTGAAGAAACAAAGAAGAAAAACTAGATTTCTCAGAGAGGCCAAGTGTTTTATAAAGTTCCCCGCATCAAACGCAGACACAAGAGCTAATGTTTAAAGCATTATTAAGTATTCACAAAGAATAATAATTTCAAAAATTAAAAGACTCAACAGAATGATTATGCAAAGCTCAAATCAGTTAAGTCTAATCTGAATCAAGAGACTTTACTTGTCCTAATACTCCTGGATTTGTAGACTGCCTCAGTTGTTGCTGAGCAAGAAGCTGCTGTTGATGTTGAGGAATTTGCATCATTTTCTGCCTTTGTTGTTGTTGCTGTGACTGTTGCTGAGGAGAGGGTGTATTCATCATATTTGTACCAGATCTAGGTGAGTTGGCATAAGGCATAGGTGGCGTTGATGCATTGACATTGTCAAAGTTAGTGTTTCCTGTAACACCAGAGGGTGATGGAACAGATCTTCCAATTAACTGTGCTCCAGCAGCCTGCTCTTGAAAACATAATTCTATAGTTATTTCCAATTAAACATTCTAAAAAATGCTCATATATTCTATTCTACAGCTAGAGGCAACCAACTATTTAGTTTAACATCCAGAATTACAGGCATATAGTTAATCTTAACAATTCTCTCATTGTTTCAAAATGCAAAATGCAAATTATCAGACAAATAGCTATAAAATTACCCAATGATTAATCTCTATGTAGGCACCTATTTTGATCTAGTGGTGTTTGAAAATTGAAATTATGTAAGCAATAGGATTTTTCTTCTCCACAAACTCAGCAGAATTTAAGCTTGTAAATCTAGGTATTAAAAAAAAAGGGAAAAAAATGAAGCCAGAACGTTAGATTGGACCTGCATTACCCCGCCCTGAGCATTAACATTGTTGGATGAGAAGGTGGGAGTATTCTTTTGATAAATGCCTGTAAATAACCAACAAAAGTCAAACTGATATGCAACACATATAAAACATGTCAGGTTTTAATGAAGAACCTTCCCACATGGCAGCATATACACAGCATGAAAGCTGAAACTTGGTGTAAATGGCATATCAAATAATTAGAAAAGAAAATTATTAATGACTTGCCAGAATTGTCGCCAAAACTTTGTGTGCTATCACCAAAAGTAAGCACATCTACCAAATGACTTGGAAGGGAAGATGGGAGATGTCTTTGATCTACTGGAATGCGCAAACCTGAAGAATCATGTTTTCACTCAGATAAAGAGCTAAAAAATTGTTCATGTGTCAGAGTAAAACTAAACAGATATATTTTGCTAAAAACTTGAAGAGACATGAATGACTTTATCAGCTTAGAGCACAATATCACAAGCAAAAATATAAGGAGCACCACCACCTTCGCCATAGTTCACAGCGGCTCTAAGTTGATTCTCCTGTTCTTGAATTTTTGCAGCTTGTACCTTATCCAAGGTTGGAACAAGAGTTGGTCCTTGGCGTGAACCCAATCCATAGGCTTTCCGAGCATCAGCTATAACTTTCTCAGCAGCTTCACATGCTGCTGCAATCATATCAATTCTTGCCTGTAGAAGTTAAGTGGTTAGTACCTAATTGCAAGAAGAGAAATAACCCGAAATTAAAAATGCCGGTATTGCAAAACCTAAAAGAATATTTAAGTGCACTAGGAAAACCTTTATCTTTTCAATTTGCGTGGGTATTGGTACATTTTGCATGCCAGACAACAATTGGTCCCTTTTTGCATTGTCCTCTGCTTCCATCTCTGGTAACAACTTTGATGATAGCATTACAGGCAGTACTGCAAGAGTCACAAATAAAAAACAATTACTTGAATGGAAAAGGAGACAGTATGCAAACATGAAAAAAAACAACACAAGAATTTTAAAAGAATTGAATGGAAAAGCTGAGTGTTATATTTGTTTTGTGCGCTGAATAAACCATGACCATCTTTCAACAACAAGCCACAGATAATAAATGTTTTGTTGGATGCCAAAAATTATGACGTCATTTTCTGGCCAATGCGAGAAACTAATAATAATAGAGTATATAGTAAAAATGCAAAGAAACATGATATACAACAACATTTCAGCCTGAAAAAAGAATTGGAACGATAAGACCCAAGCATGAATCTCATTGAAAAGGCATAAAAATTCTTACATAAGTCGAGGTATAATTCATAGAAATTCTTATAGATTATCAAAGTTCGTGATGTCTTCCAAAATTCCAAGAAAAATGCTGTCATTCACGGTAAAAAGAACACTCGCATTCTTAGACATACTTGTAGCATTCTCCACAGTCACATTCTTTGGGTACACCACAAATGCTTTAGAAACCTTCTTAATGTCTTCCACAATGTTGAAGAGCTCCATATTGACCATTGAAAACTGCCCCAGTGCATCTTGCCTACAGAACAAAAGAACTTAGCTTCAAGAGTCAGTAAACTTTCAAGTTATAACCCATCACTATCATGACCTTACATCCTTAAACAATCAAACTATCAAAAAATTTGCACTTTAGATTCTCTCTCGCTACAACCCAGTTAACTATTCAGCAACCCATAAAAAATGCACAATGCTACACTCTATATAGAAAAAGCTTTAGAATTCAGCATTAAATGTATATACAAAAATCAGAGCTACTAGAAAGTTTGTAAACTCAAATTTCCACCTTTTCGTTAAGATCTCATAAATTAAAGGCAATCAATAAAAAAAAGGAAAGAAACAGCAGAACAACTCTCTGTTCCTGGCGATACAATACGCACGAAGACAAGGAAGGACAAATTTTGAACTACAAACAAAAGTGAAAATCTATAATGGAATAATCACCACCGCATACTCCAATGCCTGACAAACTAACAATCCAATCCAAAATTACTTACATATATTAAAGGACCGGATCAAAACAAAAGCGAGAAAGGGGAGAAGGAAAGAGAGAGCGAGAGAGACCATTTGGGGGTGGTGCTGGTACGAGCATAGGCGTCAAAATCCTCGAGGATGCGTGAGATGGCCTTGAAGAGACTCAGAGCGCGAGTCTTCACGGAGTCGAGATTCAACTGCTGCTGCACAGCGGTGTTCAGCCGCTCCGTCTTTCCAGCAGCTGGCTGCTGCTGCTGTTCTTGCGGCGGCGCTACAGCTCCGGTGGCCGCCTCCATTGATGGCCGGAGGAATCGCAAAGAGAGGGATCTTGAAGTCTCGTCTGGCAGCAGCGAGAGCGAGAGAGATCAACCGAAGGTTGGGACTTTGGCACGATGGAACTTTAACGAACAAAAGAGAACGAGCCAAGAAACACGCACCGGAATTAAGATGTTCCGCCGGAATATTATATATATATATGCTAAAAAAATTCACTTATTTAAGAAAATTGTTTAATTAGATTTTTTTTTTAATTATTATTTTTGAAGGATGTCAATGTGTTTTCTCACTTTACCTCACTCAGCTTAATGATTCTATTTGGTGGCTTTTATTTTATTTTATTTTTTTTATGTGGAGTGATTAATCACTTTTTTTTTTTTATATATATAATCTAAGGGTGATTAGTAATTAGATTTGTGTAGTCTTTAGAATAAGGTTAAAATTAAAGTGTAATTTTTAAGTAACTAAATTTTCAACCACCATTACATTAGTGAAAATCGAGAGTTCAACTCCATTATAATACATGATTGAAATATAATGATAAAAATCGGTGGCTTTGTCCCATGAAAAAAAAGTTATTTCTTCAATCTGATTTGGTTCAAAGAAACTGATCATAGATTGCTGTTAAGTAGTTTGAAAACATATACCTTAAGCCCTGATACATTCAAATAATGGATATAATAATAAAAATGATGAAGTGAATTTGATAAATTTTGAAGATACAAGATCACATTAAAAAAAGGGTATCAACTGACTTGGATCCAAGCCCATCATTTGCAACCACAGCAAAAACAAACAACATTAAGCTGGAGTTTAAAAAACAAATTGTTGAATTAATGAATTCATCAATGTTCTTCATCCTTCTGAGAATTTCCTATTTCCAAGACTTTGATATGCATAAACATTAACATAGAACCATGTAATAAAGGAAGCAATAAATAGATAATTTCTGACAATATACTAAACAACTAAAGAAGAGTAATGCTAGAACGAAATGTCTTTGTTTAGCAAGTTCCCTGTTGTATGTACAGAAGTCATTAGCTGCCGGTGAAGTTCGAATATGTACAATGTTGACAGGCCTGCAAATCAAAATGTATGGATTTATTATCTCCAATTAATAATGTAGAACTGACACAAAAAAAAAAGAAGCTAGAAATGCACATCAGTTTAAGTTACTATATAAATGATAAAGCCGAAAACAATATTTCATAATCTGTTATCATTCATCCATAGATGACTTCATCATTTATATACCCGCTAGTAGATAGGGGGATACGGATAGATTGTGATGTCGGGACAAAGAAAATAAAAAGATGAGTATCTAGTTGCTTGTTCAGTTTATAGCAATAGTTTTATCAGCATAGAAAGTCAATCTAGGATTTGACGAGAAATCTCACCTCTAATTTTTCTCTTAGCTAAATACAGGTTAGGCTTCTTCTTCGTTGTCATCAGATTCTGTTGTCCCAATTTCAGAGTTCTCATTCACTTGATGAGGCGGCCCTCCTGTAGTCAACCATGTAGCAAGTCAAGAATAACAACAAAAAGAATAAACTAAACAGCCAATTGGAACAAACCATATAATAGTGGCTACCACAGTTTTACAATATTGATAGACAAATAATCAGTAATCTGTTAGTAGGTACAAACATCTCGAGATCTTTTAAGCCATCATGGTTCTAAGATATAATTAAAGAACACAGAAGTGGTTCCAAATAAAAGAATGCAGTCAAAGTAAACTAATGCACTTGGCCCAGCTTTTTGAGTAAGCTGAAGGAGCTTCTTTACACCTTTTAGGTTTGCAAATTCTAAGAAACAACATTTAACGTAAACTCCAATTTAAAAGTTCAAAGAATGCCTTCTTTCCAAGTAACCATTTTCTTAAAAACTATTTTTTTAACAAGAACTGTGCTAAACAAGATGCATGAACTAAGTAAAACGTAAGAATAACATTGGTTGCAACTTAGGTAGCACATAATCTGGTCCTTTCAACCCCATAATTATAACAAGATCCATGCATATAGCAATATAAAGGTGTGAAGGTGATGATAGCAAAGTGACTACTCTACTAAATAACAAAGACCTGATGATTCCTGAAAGAAGATCCAAGTTCCAACCACGATATCTGCCACAAATTCCGCTTGTCTATATTTACACTCTTAGATTAAATAATTGTATCCGTAAGCCTATGTTTACCTTTGATTTTACTATACTGAAGGGAGCGCTTTCATGTCACATAACAGACTAACAGTATATGAGAATAATCAGCATACGAGATTTCATTGATATGACAGATATAGGAATAATTGTTACCACAAAGAACACCCAAAGCTTAAAATGGTTAAAAAAATTGTAGAAAGAACCTATTGCAGCTGCTGCAATCAGAGTCATTTTATGTAAAATCTGTGCAGGATTGTTTGTTTGGTTCACCATTTTCAAAACTTCAAATAGGCATTGCACATGCCCATGGAAATCAAATTACCACATTATGTGAAGTATGATGCCTGAAAATAGTAGGCAGTAATTTTACATCACCATTAAATGGACAAAGGTCTTATCTTTTTAACAGAAAATAAAACATCATATTTCTCTATCTCATATCTTTTTATCTCCATTTTCATTCTTTTGTCTAAATAGTATCTATCTTTGTAAACAATAAGGAATACCTATTTTATGGCTCTCTGCTATTTTAATTTACTCCAACTTTGTCACTATTTTCTTTTTCTCTTTAGTCTTTATGTCCACTACATATGCACATATTCCAAGTTTCTTCCTACGCTTTATATCATTTTATTTCTTTTTCTTTTTATTTTTTATTTTTTAACTCTAAGACTCTAAGTGTAACCAAACACCACTCCACAGTCTCAACATTACCAGCAATATGATCCCATGAATTAAATTCCAGAGAATGCGAGAAAGAAAATAAATCCATCATATATTACGAATCAAACATGCCCTAAAAATTTTTACAGATTAAAGAGTGCTAGGTTTCAAATTTCCGATGATTGCAATGTAAGAATCGCAGGAAGAAATCATCAATCGCCATAAAGAATAGCTAGATTATCCAAACTTCAACGAATAAAGAGATCAAATCAAAGATCTAAAACCATACCATCAATGAAATAGGATGATGAGGGCCATCCGCGGCCGATGAAAAAAGAGAGCTTTGCCTCCATAATCATGGAATCTGAGGCCATTCCGGCAAACTCCCTTAGCTTTGACAGACTCCGGTCGGAGAGGGGCGGGACCCAGAAGGAGAAGCCAGGTCGGAAGGGCAACCAATCAGGGGTGGCCCGGAGGATGAGCATGAGTTGCATCGCCTCCTCGAGTTGCTGCCTTATGAAAGTCTCAACGTCCGACCCCGACTTCTCATTGCCGGCGGTGCTGAGGTCGACCTCGACGAGCAACAGTTTCTCCGGATGGCCGGAGCAAAAACCTCGGCGGTTGACGAGCCTGAAGGGTAGAAGCTTTTGCGAGAGAACGCGAGCCATGATCGAGAATCGAGATCCAGAGAGAACCAAGAGAGAAGATACGACTACGAGAGAGTATTTCGGATTCGGATAATGCTAACGGGTCGGATCTCACAGTATCAAATCCGATATAAATTGATTTCGGATCTATAGGATCCGACCCGAATCCGAAAAGTTGGTTTAGGATGTAGAAGAAGGATCCGACCCGTTTGTTTTTTCCCCGAATGAACCGAATCCGAGGATGTATGAATCCGACCCGTTATCAAGCTTCGCGGTTTGGGGTCTTCTCCTTCCTCTCTACGCTTCGCGTCTCACTTCAAAAGCTTCAGATAGAGATCGCCGGAGAAGGAGGTGGCGGCGGCGGTGATGACGGACGAGACGGTTAGGTTTGGGCTGCTATGCAGCATGTTTGAGGCGATGCTCCGGGACAGAACGTCAGCGAAAAAGAGGAAGCGGCTCCGGACGTTCCTGGACGTGGCCTACACTGGCCGGGAATACTTCAGTGCCGTTCGCCTCATCCTCCCTGGACTTGACCGCGAGCGTGGGACTTACGGTCTCAAGGAGTCCGCACTCGCCAATGCGCTTGTTGATGCCTTGGGGATCTCCAAGGACTCTGATGATGCACGGAAACTTGTGAATTGGCGAAAGGGTGGAGCTCGCGCCGGGGCCAACGCAGGGAACTTCTCACTCGTCGCTGCTGAGGTCTTGCTGCTTTTTTCTTCTTTCATTTTCCTTTTTCAGTTTGAAATTTTGAAGTTGGAACAACCGAACATTCGTTAAAAGTGTTAACTTTTACATTTTCTGTGATTCAAAGGCAAGTTGATCTTTGGAGTTAGAGTTGAAATACTTTCGTAAATTTTGTCTTGTAGAGCTTTTATTTGTGATTAATAAAATTTCTAGTATTATGTTATTGCAAGCTAGCCAATGTTTTTAAATGTTTTTTCTCAGTTAAAAAGTTGTAAGTTTGCTATGAAGGTTTTGAATATAAAGGGGTTTTTCATTTACTGTAGGAGTTGGTTTCAGTTTTTCAATGAAGACTTAAAATTAGTCATTTAGAGAAAATAAAATTCATGCTTTTTCATGTTAATTTTGAGTTGATTTTACTCCTATGATTTACCAGGTACTCCAACGCAGGCAAGGCATGGCATCTGGTGGAATGACGATCAAAGAACTGAATGATGCGCTTGATAGATTGGCTTCATGCGAAAATAGGTAGAAACTGCTTGTTTGTTACATTTGACATATGTCTAATTTCAAGTATTAATCTGATTATTATTGAAAAATAGGATATCAATTTTATTAAGCAAGAACCTTACTTTTGGCCACATACTTTTGGTTGTAATCAGCTTGAAGTATATCATGGAACTTCATGTCTGCCACTTTTATAGTGATTGGCCTTAACCTAGCATATTGATTCACAATTGTTTTGTGCCTGCATTTTTTTTTAGTCCATTTGTTTTCTCAATCAGCTATGTCTTGGCAGGGGGGACAAGGCTGCCATACTTTCTGATCTCATTAAAAAAACAAATCCAGTGGAAATGAAATGGATTTTAATGATTATTCTGAAAGGTACTTTGCTGGCAAGTATCTGGCACGCCCTCCTATCATTATTTGAGGATCCTTGGACATTATATTTTTCATTCTTCTGTAGAACTTAAGTTGGGGATTAGTGAAAAGAGCATTTTTCACGAATTTCACCCTGATGCCGAAGACTTGTTCAATGTCACCTGTGACTTAAAATTAGTCTGCGACAAGCTCAAGGATCCAAGCCAACGACATAAAAGACAGGTATTATATTTTTTATGAATGTGAAACATCATGGCTTGGATTCGAGCTATGAACAGATGAACTTAAACTTTTCCAATAAATGATTCCAGTGACTGATATCAAGTGTGGATGTTTTTAACATGTTTTATGCTTGTTTTCTTTCTTAAGATGCTTATCCAATATTTCATGTTGTTCTGACAAAGTCTTTTTTTTAAATCAGGATATAGATGTGGGCAAAGCTGTTAGACCTCAGTTAGCTATGAGAGTAAGTAATGCCAGTACTGCATGGAAGAAGGTATTTGTTCTTGACTGGGTGGTACAATATTACATAATCATCCCTTTCTGTTTTATGTGAAATAAATATCTATCCTTTCAACTTTCCAAATTTTTTAGAAACCTTGAAATCATCATTACCTCTGAGAAACCAACAATGGAGGCAAAGCACTGTGTTCATGTTTGAATAATGTGTTTGAATAGTCTAAGCACAGGAGGTTTTCAGGTGTACATTACGTTGTGTAATAAAATATGAATGACCAAATTTAGTGAAGGTAGAGCTGACTTTCTGAGATGCAGCTTGTTTGCATTGATCTGTAATCAATACTCACTACTAGTTAATGATTTGGGATGGAGCAGGATTTTGCATCTCTCTTCCAGAAACTTTAGATGATGATTTTTTATATACTATTTCTTAGAGATTTCTAATAATGTAACTTATAAAAAGAGGACAAACACACTTCTATTTGCAGTGAGGAATCATCTCATGAAACTTGGTGTTAGCTGTAAACTGTTTCTTCCCTCTGATCTGGTCTAATCCTTTGTTCATGTCATTTCAAATTTCATCTTCTCTTTTTTGTATGTTGGGTCACTCTTTACCTGATATAAGCTAGCATTTTTGTACATTCTTCTTATAATTTATTCAGTTGGCTTGACTTTAGTTTTGTTTCTCACTTTTTTTATAACTTGCATTGTTTGCAAGCTTCATGGAAAGAATGTAGTTGTTGAGTGCAAATTTGATGGTGACCGAATACAAATTCACAAGAATGGTGGAGAGATACACTTCTTTTCAAGGTAATCTCGGTTTGATTATTTACACCTAGGGTTTTTTTTTTCTGAGTTGTGCTTTCCACCTCGAATTTACATTTCAGAGGTGCCAATTTTCTTCCATATCTTGAGGTCTGGCTCTACCTTCTGGCATGCAACCAAAGTTGGCAGGCAACGATCACATAGAGCTCTCTGCCTTACATTGCCTGAATTAACACTTAATACTAGCCATGAGACCATTTTTTCTTTTTTTTTGAAGTTTTGGTCCTTCTCTTTTACCATATCTTTCAATCTCTAGCAGGGGTGAATCCTTCCTTTGTGAACGTCTTCCTTTACTGTTTATCATTAATAAGTTAAATATTACTCACTGTGGTTGGTTTGACTAAGCAAAATTTTTTCAATGTATTCAGGAATTTTCTTGACCATACTGAATATTCGCATGGCATGTCTGGTGTCATTTTGCAGAATGTTCTTGCAGATAGGTATTTTTTTATTTATTTTATGTTTTACTTTTACCTATAAAGTGCAATCTCTTTTTAAATTTCTGATGGCATGTTAAACCATATCAGGATATGGATAAATCTGACATCATCATTGTTTACTATCTGTTCACTATTTTGCTTCGACAATGTTTATATCATATCCTGCTTTGCTTCTCTGTGTGCCTTGATGTTGGCTTCTTATCTTGTTTTTCACTACATTTAACCATTTAGTTCATATAATTGAATTTCTGATTGTAATAGATTTAACAATTTTAATTTTGGTAAATTCATTAAATAGGTGCATATTGGATGGTGAAATGCTGGTTTGGGACACTGCTGCTCAGCGTTTTGCAGAATTTGGTTCAAATCAAGAAATAGGTATTTAAACAGTCTGATGCTGGTATATTCAATCACCCTGATTTTAGTTTTCTTTTTTTGGCATAACGATGAGGAAACTCTTTTGCAGCGAAGGCAGCTAGGGAAGGACTGGAGAGTGATCGCCAGGTATCTACTGAAATTAGCATCATATGTTTCATATCTATAGACTTTTATGAACATTTCTTTGGTCTAATACAATTTTTACATACAGTTGTGCTGTATCCTTTGGAAAAATTTTCTGGTCTTCTGGAATTATTTATTGTCATGGAGATGCTTCAAATGCCTTGTTGGTGAAGGAATAAGTGTCTGCTACTGCTCCAAACTTTAAGTGATGGTATACTTGATTCGCTTCCACATTTCCAGTGGAGATTAACTTCTTTTCTATGACTAAAGTATTTTATGAAGCATTAACCGGACCATCTGATATTTGCTTTGGCGTGAATGTAACTTTGATTTTTTACCCTAGTAGTGCATCAATGCTACACTACAAGATGTAGAAGCTAATTTCCTGTGTCAGAAGATGCTGATTAGACTCCAAACAAACACCATAGAAACAGCATAGGCACATTAGTATCTCTATCTTCTGATGTAGAAGATTGATAAATGTGTTTCAACAACTTTTAAATCTGAGCTTTCCTATTTACAACATCAATCAACTTGAAATTTATAGCTGGTGTTTGTTTTTCTTGTTCTTCTATGAAGGTATTGATGCAGCTTCAATGTCCCTTATCTTAATTATTTTTACTATTTTTTGTTCCAAAATTTAGAACCTAGACGCTGTATTATTCCTTGATGTAAAATATGCACAGATATTGTCTTTGATATCCTGTATGCTGGAGATACTAGTGTTATTCATCAGAGTTTGACAGAACGACAAGCTCTTTTGCAAAAAGTTGTGAAGCCTTTGAAGGGACGTTTAGAAATTTTGGTGCCTAATGGAGGCCTTAATGATATTCGTTCAGCAGGTGAGCCATAAAAGCTGACATTGGCATACTTAAGTTCTTAAACTTATCTTGGGCTTATTATTTATGCAAAACCTAATTACTTATTGGAATATCATCGTGGCATGTGATTGTTATATTCCATTTCAGGGGAACCATGCTGGTCAATTATTGCCCATACTCTGGATGACGTGGAGAAGTTTTTCAAACAAACTGTTGAAAATCGGTTATATACCTCATAACTCTTGTCTTATTTGTTGTTGATGTTCTCATATTAAGCCATGAAGTATTTAGACAAACTGTTGATTGCTTCTTATTTTTGTTTTAAGGCTAGTGTCTTTGTACAAGATTAGAAATACTCATTATGCTAAACCAATATGCATTTATGAGGGGTGTGAATATAGTAGCATGGAAACATGTAAGCATAATGTGGTATGTAAAGTAATAGATTCAGATAGATGAATTTTTAGTGTAATAAACAATTTTTAATGCTTTAAAATTTCATCATAAAGATGTATATGCATGCTTATTGATTATAAAACTTTTGAGCCTATCATGCAAAATAATATAGAGAAAAGCAAACAAATTCTGTAGTGACTAGAGTTCAGTGATCATATTTCAATCTTTTCTTCTGTGGTGTACTATAACCTTGGCCTGCCTACCAACTAGAAGAGGAAAGGTCAAACAAGAATGGCACCTTTTGATTCTCTCTTAACTTGATGTATAATAAAATGATATCCTCATGCGGTCTAACATTATTTGCCGGATACAGTTATCAATTTTACTGTTATTTTTGTTTCCTTTGTTTGTTTATTTATTTATTAATATATATATATATATGTATATATATTCATTGTTAGAGATGAGGGAGTTGTTTTGAAGGACCTTGGTTCCAAATGGGAACCTGGTGATCGAAGTGGAAAGTGGTTGAAGTTGAAACCTGACTATATACATGCTGGTGCTGATTTGGATGCCCTTATAATTGGTGACTCTCCTTCTATGGCAAACAATTTGTTTGGTCATTGTTTTGTAGTTATTGTCTTGCCTGATTAAGAAATCTTACTGTGTTGCTTTGGCACTAGGAGGATATTTTGGCTCAGGCCGTCATGGAGGAGAGGTGCTTCATGTTTTCATCTATTTGATTTTATATCATCTTCCAGATAACCCAGCTGGTTTAACAGTTTTCCTTCCATTGTCAGGTTGCACAATTTTTAGTTGGATTGGCTGAGCAATCAGATTCTGGTTACCCCAAACGGTAATTAATGTTAATGAATACTTCATTTATATGCTAATATACAATGAGAATGGATTTTAAAGTCAACATTGATATTCTATTTCAAAAATTAAACTTGAGTTTTTGTTGAAAAAGCAATAGTGTCTTTTGGGTGCATTCTGTTATTAGTGTCTTTTGTGTATGACTCAACATTCGGAGTGTAGGTAGGATGAACTATTAGACTGGATGGATATCATTTTGACTACAGTGCAATAATTAGTTTTACGGATGTTTTTATCAGTGGAGACATTGTAAGTTAGTTAGAAGTTACTTCTATCATTGGATTTAGTTTAGAGAAAGTATATGCATTCAGAAAATATGTCAAGATCATGGCTTTTATTTTTCACATATTGGCCTTGTTACTGTTCAATTCCTGAATCATTTTTGTCATAGGTATATAATAAAATAGAATCTGTTTTCGCTTGTAGATTTGTTTCTTTCTGTCGTGTGGGCACTGGTCTGTCTGATGAGGAGCTCGATGCTCTTGTTTCCAAGCTGAAGCCATATTTCAGGTGATTCTACAGTATGATGAGGTTATTTTTGGTATTACAGACCCCAATTGGAAGGCTTCTTTATATGAATAAATTAGGTATTTTTATTAAAGATGATAAGCATCAATTGTCTGATGTTTATGGATGGGGTTTTCAACTTTCAAGCAGCAACTTTGGTTCTAACTTGAAATTATTTCAGTGTTCTTTTCACAAATCTGGATGGCAACCCACTTTTGTTTGTGTTATGGTTGCTTACCTCAAATTATATGTTCACAGGAAGAACGAGTACCCAAAAAAGGTTCCACATTTTTATGAAGTAACAAATAATTCAAAGGAGAGGCCGGATGTTTGGATTGACAGCCCTGATAAGTTTGTGACCTTTTTCCTTCAATATCACAGAATAGATATCATTTGTAAGTTCTTCATTTAATATTTTTCTCATTCTTTCTTATCTTCAGATCTGTCATCCTTTCCATAACTAGTGATATCCGAACCATAAAGTCTGAGGTACTAGTCCTAAGTTATCATCATATTTCCCTTCTTCTCATATGGCTTCCAATTCTTGCATACTAGATGCCATGGTTATGTATTTCATCATTCTAGACCTGAACGTCTTTCCTTTTGGAAGGTTTTTTCTGCACCATACAGTTTGAGATTTCCACGCATTCAACGAGTGAGATACGACAAACCTTGGCACGAGTGCCTTGATGTGCAATGTGAGCATTCCACTATATCTAATGAACTTTATGAACCTTTCTGGTTTTTGTATCTTTTAATGCACTAGGATAACTTGCAGCATTTGTCATTTTTCCTGCTATGTCCTGCTCATCACCCAATCTCATTCTTGACAGATTTAAAACTTCTGTTAGTAACTTAGATTGTATATGCTGATCATTTTGTGAAAACAACCCTAAACCTGTCCAATTATATGAAATTACTTTTGTGTAGATACACCATTATGAAGTTAAGAGCCATTTGTGTTGTCAAAATCATGGACTAGATGCCTAATGTATCAAAAGATGATTATATGATTCTGAGTATGCACAACTTGAATGCACATGCACTGGAAAATAAGGCATACTGTGTCAAAAACATCTCAAAAAGGCTTTATCAGCCACCTCAAAAGTCAACGGCGAGCTCCAAAACCAGAGCTTACACATGATTTCATCTGCCTTAGTATGTTGTATGATATATTGTTATTATTTTGAGATATACGGTTAAATATGGCATCATAGTTATTGCTATGTTGATGTTCCTCACCTGGGAGGGCTAGCCCACTCCAAATTGTTGCATGTGACTCCTTTAAAAACATGTTTTTGATATGGCTACTTGCCCGTCCCATTTCAGCTTTTGTTGACTTGGTAAATACAAGCAATGGAAACACTCACAGAGGAACAGATGATGGAGGGTTGCAAACTAATAATTCCACACGCAAAAGGACCATGAAGAAGAAAGACAAGGGAAGTGTTTCTGTAGTCCCTGCTCATTTCGTCCTGACTGATATATCTGGTGTTAAAGGGGAGACCTTGATATTTGCGAATATGATGTTTTGTATCCTTGATACCATTTCATGTCTCAACATGTTCTATTTTCATATGAGATGCAGTGCTTTTACTTGTTTCATTATTGAATTGTGTGATTCAAATAAATTGACAAAATTATATTTGGGAACTCTTAATTTTTAATCTTCTATATATCAATACATCCAATTAAGGAAGAAGAAAATTTCCTTGACTTTGTTAGTTTTTATCAATACCCCTCCATCGTATTCTGTGGAGTATTTTCACAAATTAGTGGCAGAAAATGGAGGGACTTTCTCGATGAATCTCAATGATTCAGTAACTCACTGCATTGCTGCCGAGAGAAAAGGTATCCAAATTCATTTCGCATTTGAACTCCTTTTTTTCTTTTTTCATCATTGATTAATATGTTTTTGCAGGGATCAAATATCAGGCAGCTACCCGTCATGGGGATGTCATTCACTATTCTTGGATCTTGGATTGCTGCACACAAAAACGTCTCTTGAATTTGCAGCCAAAGTTAGTTGAACTGCAACTCTTGGTTCTACTCTTTTGATATTTTTTGCTATTTTTATAAATGCAACGCATTATCTTTGAAGGTACTTTTTATTTCTTTCGGATTCTTCAAAGAGCAAGTTACAAGAAGAGATTGATCCTTTTTCTGATTTTTATTACTTGGATCTTGACATCATGGACATTAAGCAGGTTTGTTTCTACCAATTTACCATCTCTTTTCACTACTAGAAGCCTGTTAACAAGGTTCCTCAACTTTTGTCAGCACATCTTTTTTTTCTGAACTTCCACTTGTTGTTAGACTGACATTGAAGGACCCATCTGAAGTCTTTTTAGTTAATCTATCTTCCAGATATTCAATAACATGACTGGAGCCGAAAATGTCCATATTAAAGAGTACCATAAGAAGTACTGCCCATGGGAAACAATGTGCCTATTGCACAGTTGTTGCATTTACTTCTGTGAAATGGCAAATAGCAGGTAAGATCTGTTTTCTTCTTTTTTCTGCTTCACTGTGTTGTTTCTCAATTTACTGATTAGGTCCGAAACTATACTAGAATAATCTTTCTATATAAATGATTGGAAGTTGCCTTTTTTTTCTGAAGAAATGCGGGCGCCGTAATAGTATCAGAGCTGGCTGTGAGAAGGATGAAGCTAGAAACTAGCATGCATGGCGGTGAAGTTTGCAGCAGTATATCACATGCCACTCATATAGTAGTATATTCAACCTTGGAATCCTATAATTTCGATGAAATTTATGAGAGGTATGAAATATTAGTTTCGAAAATTTTCTTGTAATTTTATCAGCACAATCTCATCCCCCATTCAATACCTTTTTCATTTCACAACAATAAAATTCTTTTATTGGGTGATCTTAGCTCTTATATTATTGGCATGATTGCACCCGTTTTTGTCATATCGACTGTATCTGATACCTAAACCCTGAAGTGTATTGCTAGTTTATTATTTTAAAAAAAGGAGAGAAAAATTACAAGTAGGAATAGATCAAGAGTCACATAGAAGGAACTCTGAGAAAATGTCTTTGAATTAAATGAAAACTGTGAATCATCATTGTTGGTCAATTTTGATAGTGATATATAATGAATTATCCTTCTTACTTTTTTTTTTTCTGTGAGTTTTGCAGTTTTCCGGCTAATCAGAGATGCTTTCTACATAGCAAAAAGTTGCATGTTGTAACACACTTATGGTTGAAAGATTCTATACAAAAGGGCAAGAAGTTGCTTGAGGATGAGTATAACTTGAAGCCAGATACCTTAGAAGATATCGATTTCAATATCGAAGAAGGGTATGTGATACAACAATTTATCCATGTTAATTTAGATACAAGCTTTGAATCAACATTCATTATCATATGGTATGCAATGCTATCAATTCCTCTGGAAAAGTAAATCGATGGCTGTCAACACAATTTCACAAATAGATTATAGATATCCACCTACATTTAATTTAGATTTTATTGTAACTTTGGTTCATCATTTTCTACAGAAAACAGGACCATGGAGCTCATGCTACAACAAGCGAAACAGAGGAGAAGCCGAATTCCACAGAAAAAATGGTTGATATAAGTGGGAAAAGAAAAAGAGGAAGACCAACAGGCTCAATTACAACAAAAGGAAGGCCTGGTCTGAAGCCTGTTCGAAGAACACGAGCAAGGGCTGTTACTCGGCGAGCCAAAATTAATCCAGATGAAACTATAGATGATTTTTCTGATGAAAATGGTACAGGAGCCGCTGAATCCAATGAGACGCCTCTCCTTGAAGTACATGATGACGATATTAACAAAGTCCAAGAAACACATGAAGCAGGGTCCTCCAACACCGAGCTAGACCTTCAAGACGGTAAAGCGGACAAAGATCACCTTGATGTACATAAAGTTGAAGAAGATAAGAAAGAAGATGCATCTGAAAAGTTGGAGCAAATGGTTGACCCATTACACGCAATGCTACTGGATATGATTCCGACGCTTAGCCAGAAAAATGTTGAGACCTCGACCTCAACATTGAGGCTTCGCGAGAAAAATGTTGAGACCTCAACTTCTGTTCCTGAATGCGAGAAAACGCAACCAGTTCCGGGTGCCAACCAGGTGAAGAAGAAAGTAAGTTATAAAGATGTTGCAGGTGAGCTCCTTAAAGATTGGTGAACAAAATTTATATCATAAACACTTTGTAAGTATTGCATGTAAAATAGTACATTAATCCAGTGTTTGAACATATCTATAAGTCTTGGCAATCTGATAATACTTTGATCAAAAGATTAGAGGATGGAGATTTCTTTGTACAAAGAACATGACATTGGTAACTAAAGAATTGTTTCAAAAAGATGAATGCAGGAGATTATGGAAAAGGTACAACAGAACATGAGAAGAATGACATGTTTTTCTTTAATAGTGATTCTTGATACATATTTGTCACCAGCCATACTTGGCTTGTGTTTCAGATTTTGTAAGTAACCCCTTGGATCTTCGTTCTGCAAGCTCCATCTCCTTCTGCTTCATGTCGAAATACAAAGAGCCGATCTGATGTTTCCTTTTGTGTAACTTAGATGGCTTCCCTTTGCCTGATGAAACAGGCTGCGCGGATGAAAAACTAAAATTAGAGCAACATTCCAGCAAACTCTTTGGCAATGCATGATAGCAATAAGATATGATTACCAAACAGATGTATTATCTCTGATTGATGACATTTGCAATCATCAATTTGTTTGTTATGGTAGGAAATTATGATGACTAGATATATTAAAGCTTGAAAATTAGTAAGCATGAACAAAACATCTTGAATCTCCTTAATATTGTTGGCCTACATGTATTGACAGAATGATTTCAAATAGGATGATAAACCAAAGGATTAGAAAAATTCTTCATAAACAGCAAGTCTCTAGCATTCATTCAAATGAATGATTTCTCTTCACCAAAACTAAGTAAAAAACAACTACAAGAAAGCACTAAGAAAGGTAACACTGGACTGGATGATAATAAGGCAAAGAGGCTAAAAAAAGGGCAAGAATTGAAAGTGAACTACAACAATGCACTAAGAAAGATGACACTGAATGATAACAGCCAGGGCAAAAAAAGAATATAAAACAAGCAAGAATTCATACTATTGATGCAAAATTAACACATTGAACTACAACAAGACACTAAGAAAGATAACACTGAATGAACACAAGCAAGAATTGAAAGTATAAATGCAAAACAAACACCTTGAACTAATTAATAAGGCAAAAAAAGCTATGAAAAAAGCAAGCAAAAAAATTCAAACTACTGATGCAAAAACAAACACATTTAACTACAACAAAGCACTAAGAAAGATAACACTGAATGATAACAAACAAGAATTGAAAGTATAAATCCAAAAACAAACACTTTAACCTACATAACAAGGCAAAAAAAGAACCCAAAAGAATTCAAACTACAACAAAGAACTAAAAAAGATGACACTTTGCATGAAAACAAGCAAGAATTAAATGCAAAACAAACACATTGAAGAGAAGAAGAAGCATGGAAACCTGATAACTGGGGCCAAAGGCGATCCCTGTCAGCTTAACTTGGTCTTGCCGGGGCCTGTTCTTCATCAACTCATCCTGCTTCACCTCAACAATGTTGGCCGGGATTTCACTCCTCCCTCTCTTCCCTCCAATCTTTTCCATCTCTGGAATCACTGGATATGGCTCTGCCACCGTCTCACTCCCTTCATACCAATTCCCAGCATAACTCCCATCACTCCAATTCTCCGTGTAACCTCCATACTCGACTCCGCCACCTCCATAGCTCGGATCCCATGTAGAAGCTTCATTGGTGCTCGTGCTTGTTGTAAACCCCAGATTCTCTCCTCCGGGTGCATTGACGAAGCTCTCAGAACCACCAATCACTTCCTCTTTGCGCGATCCGAAACCTTCCTGGCTAATAGCTGGAACATCAGCATCGAGAATCGAACGCCTCGAGGAAGCGTCGGAGGAGTTGGGGGCCAAGCAAAGCGAGTTCTTTGGAGCAGGGAGCAGCGCAGCGAGGCCCTTGGAAGGATTGGAAGATGAAATTTTCACCGACTTCCGCTCCATCTCCTCCTCGTCATCATCGTCGTCGTCGAGATCGGTGGATCTCAAACTGGCGAGGTTGACGGGGGGCGTAAATTTCACAACTTTTTTAGGGTTTTGGGCGGATTTCGGCGGGGGGAGGGAGGAGAAGAGGGAGGAATTGGGTTTGGGGAGATCATGGTGATCGGATTTCGAAGAGTTTAAATTGGAAGGTGGAATTTTGGGTAGGGATTTGGGCGGAGGGAGAGAAGAAAGTAAAAAATTGGGAGAGGGATTGGGATTGGGATGGGAATTAGAGGCCATCTCTTGCTCGTCATCGTCGTCGGAGGCGTAGTTCGCGAGCAAGGACTCCATTAAAGAAGAAGAAGAGAAGTCTGCAAGGGAGCTTTTTTTATTAGGGCTTTTCATTTTATTTGCTTGGGCTGAAAAAAATTTTTGAATTTGGATTGGGGAAAAAAATTTTTATTCAAAGAAATTAATAAATTTATTTTTTTCATTTAATTAATGCTTTTAATTAAAATTATATTATTTTTATAATATTGGTTTTTTTTGGTATGTTATTGTTGTTGTTGTTTGAAACTATAATGAAAAAAATGGATTAAATGAATTACCTTTTTTTATTTTTTTTATTTTTTTAAAATGTAGATAAACATGTCAAGATGAGCACAAACGTGCCTCCGATAAAACAAACATTTATTAATATATGAGACTCGATGTCTTCCTAAATTTATTTTTATTTTAAAAAAAATTATTTAATGAAAATATAGGCAAATATGTCATGACTATGATAAAATAAATATTTAACACATAAAACTCATGCGGCAGAGCACGAGAGTCATGTGCGCGGATCTCCAAACCAAAAAAAAATTCTAACATCTTTACCAAATCTATCATAATAAATATCAATTATAAAAGGTTTCTGTGGACGCACACAGCAACAGTAAAATTAAGATAATACACAGTAAAAACTAATTTTATATTAATTGAATTAATTAATTTAATTTTAAAAAATACTGGTTTTCCCACTCTTAAAGGTACCCTGTTTATAAACACAGTAATATTACTGTTAACTGAATAATAGAGAATCGTTGGATTGAAAGGATCAGTGCTCATATATATATATATAACAAAGTTTATTAGGTTAAAGCATCTATAAGTGACATTTGATCATAAAATATGGCTAATAAATAAATAAATAAATAAATTTGAATTAAAGTGATTATATCCATAACTTTATTAAAGGTTAGGATAAATTATTCTTGTTTTATACTCCATTGAATAATAATTTATTAAAATTTATTCAAAAGCATGCCAAACTACGCAACCAAATATTTAATTTTATTATTAAATTGTAAATATGTACGACTATAAATTATAAAATATTTTTTCCTGAACACTCATCTATATATAAATATATAACTCAAAAATCACTTGATAATTTTTTTTTTTAAAAAAAAAAAACAAATCTAATAACGTGAAAAGATAAGAAGCAAATAATATCATACTTCTTTTGACTTAATAAATCAAAGTTAAAAAGCATTATTTATCTATTTATCTTCTCCTTTCCAATTCCTTATCTCGGCTTCAAAAAGCTTGTTTTTTTTTTAATATATAAATAAATACAAATTTCCAAAAAAAGAAAAAGCTAGAAAAGATTTCCAATAATGCCCAAATGCAAATCCACCGCCAAATAAGAACATTCCCAAAGTAACCCTCAAAGCAACACAAGCACAAACTTTATCTTCCCGGAATACCCCCGGGATATTTCTAAACCCAAGAGATTAACTACTAATTAGAAATTACTAATTAACTAAACAAACCAGATAATTACACGTGTGAAGAGAGAGAGAGAGAGAGAGAGAGAAAGAGAGCACGTGCGACGAACGTGAAACCGAGTCAAGAGGAGCACTCGCCCCAGCCTTCCTCGGCGACTCGGCGAGTCGCGAACGTTCTGGAAACTCGAGTGAGTCGAGACTCGGCGATCACGATAAGCTTTGCGGGTACACCAGAACACTCCTCCAACCGGCCCAGAACCGCCCGCCGGCAAGCTCCGTCGCCGCAAGCCTTCACGGCGAACCAGAGCGCCGCCGCGAGCCCCACCCTGAAGGGCAAGCTCGTCATTCGGCCAGCGCACGAGGTGAGCACGCGCGCCGCCACCACCGCACACCCTCGCCCCACCCCCATCCTCCTGCTCCACCACTCCAACACCCTCTCCGCCCTCGCCCCCTCCGGCGATCCCCGTTTCCACCTCGATCCCGGCGCCTCCGCCGTAGATTCGGCCGACGAAATACAAGACGATGAGGTGGACGACGACGTTGGTGACGCCGATGGGTGGATCGGGCGCCGGAGATGCCGAGCGACGAGAAAGTTCGCTCCGTGGACGCTTGCATCGCAGGATCGGCAAAGAAAAGCAGCGTCTGCCTCACAGTGCACCGTTGCCGCCGCCCCACAGAGCTCGCATGCCTCTCCCACCGCCGCTGCCGTCGCGCTCTTCTTCATCTTCCTTGAAGCTCGAAACCCTAACCCTAGCGAGAGATTCCCAGCGGTTTTGCGAAAAAACCAGAGGCGGTTTTGGGAACGACGAGAGTTGGAAGGAATGGTGGGTTGAGCTCGATGCTTTTATATACCCATTTTTAATTATTAAATTTTTATTTATTTATTTATTTATTTAATTGACAAAATTTATTGAAATTTCAAAGTAAAAAGAGTGGATAATAATAAAAAAAGAAAAAAATTATTGAAATTAATTAATTAAAAATAAAAATAAATGGGTGGGAAGGGATGGAGGGTCTCGTAGAGCCATGCCTGTCCACATACCTCGTTCCCCTCGAACTTCTTATTATTATTTTTTTTATTTTTTTTAAAAAAATTATTTATATATATTTTTTTTATTTTTTTATAAAAATTGTGGTGTAATTTTTTTATAAATGTAAATTATTAACGGTGTTATTGTTGATTTTAAAAAAATGTGTGGTGGGGGTCTAGTACGTAAAAATGTGTGGACTAAAATGTGAGGATTTAATTTTGGGTGATGTGTGTGCATGGTTGTGGTGGTATGGCATCAAAAGAATTTTAAGATCATTCGATTATTAATTTCATATGTTTCCAATTAAAGTCATGCTTTGATGTGTCCACTCTGTCTATCACTTGTGTCTCATTGGATTCAAATATAAAAAATAAAATATCTCATCCTTTGTGGTTTATTATATATATATATACATGCACACATTTAATTTTGTTTTTTCTTTAATAAGGTTTTATATGCTAAAATAAATGCCATATGGAGTATAGTTTTTGGTTTTTATTATGTTGGTTTTTAATAATACAATATATATGTAAAAAATATATACATGAAGTTTGTGAAGGTATGTATTTTAAGAAAAAAATATTATGAAGATTTGTAGGGGTTTTAAATGGAAATTTTTATTTTATTTATTTATATATATAATTGGATTTTTTAAATCCACAAGTAATTTTAAGCCCACAAAAATATCTCGCAAGAAGTGGGACCCGCATGAAAATTTTGGTACATCACGTCCTTGACACGCAATGCATTCAAAAAGACACGTGGCGACGTCTGACAGTCTAATAAAAAGGGAAACTTGTATGACTGAATTACCCTCTTTAATATCCATAGAACACGCACAATTAGTCATAATAGCAAGGGTAAAAGGGTAAAAAAACACAGAAGCCCCACAACCCGGCTTCCGAGTCACTCAAAGCGCACCAACCGATTCATAGCCACCCGTTTTGGGAAAATTGGAAACGAAGACGTGAGCATGTGATGTGAGAGCGGCGTCACGAGAAGCCGCCACGTGTGCGTGTATTTGTGGATTGTGGTGGTGAGCGGCTTGGATGGTGAAACGTGTTCGGTTGCCTCGTTGCCGCGAAGGGCGTGCCGTGCACGTGATTTTTTTTTTTAATATAATTACCAAAAAAAGAAATTTTTTATTTTTTATTTTTTAAAAAAAGAAAAATATCTGTTTGACAGTTGGTGCATGTACCGTTGGCTATTGAAAGTTCTGGGTCATGTTTAATTTTTTTATATTAATTAAAAAAATATCGAGTTTTTACTGATTTTTACCTAGCCATTTGGCACCATCTATTGCGTTACGTGATGAAATTAATATTGTCCTTTTCTTTTCTTTTTTTTAAATAAAAAATTATTATTATTATTATTATTTTTTTTTTTTTATAAAACCGATAAACAACACAACAAAGTATAAACAGGTACAAAAATACATCAGTTACATGTAACCCTAAAAGAAAGAATGGTATTCTTCACACAGAACTTTCATAGGAGATTTGCATTGGTAGTTATTAGTGAGCTAACTCACGACTAACAGTTTTTAATGTTTATTATTATTGTTATTGTTATTATTAATTAGAGTGTTAATTTAAAAAAAAATTTAAAAAAAAAGGGGGGAGATATTTGATGATGGTGTATTAGGCGTGGGGCATGTATGAGCCATAGACATGAACACAAAATAGTACAAGAAATTAATGGATGGTGAAACTCATGATCATCAATCACTAATAAATCAAAAACATTTGGAAGAAAAAAAGGATTGATTGAGAACCAGGGACGGAACTAAGGGGGGGGCTAGCAGGGGCTTCAGCCCCCCCTCGGCACCGGCAAGGTTTTTTTTTATGTTTGGCCGGAAAACATTGAAGTTATGGAACCATGTAAACCAGCCCCCTTTAGCCATGCTAGCTCCCTCCAAAGCACCCCCTCATCCGCCTTGATAATCACTACATGAGATACTAAAGACAATGAGGAAGAACTTTTGTATTCAACTCAACCTCGGAAAAACATTTAGCATAGTCGGGATAATTCATGGAAGATGAGATGTTCAAAGAAAAGCAGAACCAGCCAAGTTTGAAGCTTTTATAATTTACAGAAATTTCAGTAACTGAAATGAAACTGGTGCATTGAGAGCATGAGTTAATTGCATTCTGGTTAAACCAAACCAACTAATGTTGCCTCGAACTAATGTGCATCCATTTGATTATCTCATCCTGGCCATTCATTGGAAAACTAATCTTGACTCTTGAGGTTGCCTCGAACTTAAACCAATCATCTTGATGAAATTAATCTCAGCCGTTCATTCATTCCCTCTCAAAACTAACCAACATTCAAACATTTGAAAGGTCAATTTTACCCTTTAATCAAAATCTATTTCCAGGTTTCAAAATATTCAAAATTCCAGCTTTGTTGCTTCTTCAACCTGACTGCTTCTACACTACACTGCATCCTCTCTACTTTTCACTGAGTATGTATATTTTAGTATTTATTTTTTTTAATTATTTGATCATATAATCAATGATCACTTCTTATTGAAAATGAGAGAATGAATGTATTAAATTTATGGGTGAAATAAATATAACATGAATGATAAACTTCATTTTTATAAATATGCTTACAATGTGTTTGATTAAATGCCTTGATGAGTTAAAATGTTGAAAATATCAAATATCAAATATTAATATGTATCATAATGTATATATGTATAAGTAAATAATGTTTATTATTAAATCTATATAGTAAAATGCATAACAAAATAGGTTTCAAACTTTCAATAAGACTAGTTATACCAAAGGTTTCGTAATCATAAATATTCATTAACACATAATAAAATTGGATTTAATGATGTAACATATGAAGCATCCTGAAGACTTTTCGGTGACTGAACATATGATGCTTGAGGATCAACTTACTACTTTTATTTATGATGTGCGACATGATGAAGATTTTTGCAAATATCGGGGACTTGCGAGGTTTTTGCTATAAAGATGATTGATCATCGATAAATGTACTTATTTTTTTCCACTCGTTTATCGTCTTATTGAGTTGGCATTGGTTTTTGCCAGGTTCACGACTAGTGTTGAGAGGGCATTTTCGCGATGAATATTATGAAAACCCGACTATGCGAACAAAATGGGAGGCAGTGGATGAGCGATAGCGATGATTGTCTATATTGAGAAAGAGGTTTTTCTGAACTATCGACAATGAGCGCGATTCTACAATGTTTTCAAAAAATGCAAACTCGTTTACCTCCTCTTAAAGCAGACGTCGTCATGACGGATGTACGATTCTAAAGTTTCTAGTAATGCGTAGATAAATATTTTATGTTTTTTGTGATTAATTTAATTAAATGTCACAATATCGCACTATTTTGTATTGAATACAATTTATGTTGATTGAAAATTTTTTTTTTAACATTTTGCCCTCAGCCCCCCCCTATCAATAAATCCTGGTTCCGTCCCTGTTGAGAACCACAAAAGCGCAAAACCAGGGAAGGTGCCAAAGAAGGAGAACCATATTTGTTCACAAGCGCCACCTGCCAAACGGACACTCACATTCCAATAATTCAATGTTTCTCATTTATATTACTCATCAAAAATATATATATATATATAAATATATACAAAAAAAGTCTAACCTTTCAACCATGAAAATCAGACACCTGCCAAAGAAACATTGGGTCTCAATCTGGTCAAGAGTGTTTCTCTTTTCATAAAACAAAGAGGGGTACACTTGTGTGGTTAGTAGTCATGCAACAAACAAGAGAAGAGAGAGATGCCAAGCTATATCAACCTCAAGTTTATTTTTGGGAAAAACTGAGAAGAAGAAGAAGAAGAAGAAGCCATGGAGAAGAAGCTCCTTCTTTTTGACTAGTCCACTGCTGTATTTGAATTGCATGTTTGAACTTTGAAGAATGATAAGACTGATTTTCTCTGGAAGGTGATCAGTCAATTATTTACCTGCACAAATAGCAAAAGAATAATAAATTCATCTCAACCTGTCCAAACTAATCATGTTTACTTTTGTGCATATCATGACAAGCACTCAAATGAGAAATTGAAATTTTTATCATTTTAAGGGAGTTTTAATTTCCAAAATGACATAACAAGTGCCCCTCAAACTCTCAATGTTTTGTTTGTTGTTTTGTTTATTCTTCTCCCACAACAATTTCAGTACCACTAGTTTGCATATCTATCTAATTCATATCCCCACCCTTCCTCGCTTTTTCACTTCCCTATAATCTCTTCAGACTCTTCTTCCTGGCATCAATTTTCTTCTTATCAACTTGAGATTTCGCTGCTGCGGCCGCATTTGGTGCTTCCTTCTTTTGGATAGCAGCAGCTGGTCCTGTGGCAGGCTCATTTGTTGGTCCAGAGATCACAACATTTGGATCCAGTCCGGTTGCTGCAGTTCCTTTAGATGCAGTAGATGTGCTCAATGCTGTCGGAGCCAGGGGCACTTTGCTGTTACTAAGAACTGTGTTGGTTTGATCCACATTCAAAGCCGTGGTTGACTCCGTGATAGCTCCGGTCTTTGATCTGGAGCTGGGTTTAAGGGCATGAATACCGGTATATAGCCTGCAGCAATGGTCATTGGACAATAACAATGAATTGCAGGAAAGCAATAAGATTGTTCATTAATTGTTGATAGGAGGAAGGCTGACCTTGCATGTCTCGCGTACTCCTCGTAATTCTCAAGCAACATCTTACCAGCTTGTTCATTAAGTGCTGACTCAGGAAACGGTTCTATCAGTAGACATCTCACGACCTATAATAACAGTGCATACATTAGGCAATATCTAAATTAGAGATAGATCAGATGAGCTGGATTGATGAATTATAAGTTACAACTGGTATTCAAAGAATATGAGCTTATGAAATGGATTAATAAATGATAAGTTCTAACTGGGTATTCCAAGAATGAGCTTACAAGCAAAACATGTCGTAGACCAAGACTTGGATTCCAGTCCTTCTTCAGCGTGTTGACACATATCTCCCCATTTGTTGCAATATTTGGATGGAATATTTTTGTCAAGAAGTAACCTACAGAGATTAAAAACATGACTACAATGAAGAAATAATCAAACGATAACATTGTTATAAATATAATAATTAGCAATTAGAATACCTTTGGGTGGAGAATGAGGGAAGTCGTGAGACAGTAATAGCTTCATGCGGAAGACACCGTTCTCATAAGGAGTTCCAGCTAAATTACAAATGGATAAATAAGATTTCAGCCATTACCTAAAGAACTTAAAGTACACAAACAACAACAATATAGTATGGTCACTTACATGGACCCTCAATATCGGCGAATATGGTGGAGAAGTCATCATCATTTACAACAACCTTAATTCCTTCTGGCGGAGTTTCATCAAGATTCTTCAATTCCTTAGCAAGCTGTTTGATAACAGTAGGCGGAAGATTTTCATTGGTTGCCTGCAACAACAGAGATTGTGCTTAAGCATCATCATCATGCATAATAAAATAGGTCAAGTTTCATATTTTTTAAGCACATCAGGTCATCAGGTATATAACACATGCAATGAAAATCAATGCCGCCACAGAATTGTCATTATATATCTTAAGTAGATTGCAAAAACATGATCAAAATCTTCAATTATATAGTTACCATTCTCACACCAAGAGAAAATCGTGTCTTTTTATCCCTTTCCTCTGTAAAGTGGAGTTGTTACTTAGTTTGCAACAGAGACGATAGTTGCTGATGACAGTAATGAATATCACAGAAGGTCTCCAGGCCAAGAAAGGCTACCGGCAATCCTGCATAATTTGACAATGAGGGGTTAGATAAAAACTTTTAATATGCATCCCACATAAAGAAAAGCCAGTTTAGAAAATAATGATGGGGCCAGATTAAGTATCATGTAGAAGATCTTCCAAAAGGGCGACTTCAGCTTAGAGTGGTCATATGTTCTAACCTAAAACACCCAGTTGTAACATTACCTGGCGCTTCATCACACGTGACATTAGAAATGTCAACAATATATCACTGAACAAGTCAATCTAAAAAGCTTATAAATACAGCTGCTCATTTGACTAGAATATCTATTATATGAGACAGCATCTTTCATGGTCAAATTCTTAGACGTCACATTTGATTGATGATCATCTTCTTCTAAGAAGAAATGTCCAATAGTGGGCACACAGGTAACGTCATCTCTATAGGCAATATCTAGCCGCAGGTTTGTAGACCCTAATATTATAAATTCCTTCAGAATTTCTCGATTCAAAACTCAAACTAGAGACTTGAAGGCTTTTAAAACCAAGGTCTTTCAGGGGCAGAAAATCTAAGAGCTTGACCTAGGACTCCTACAATAGCCAGTTGCATCAAAGAGTTAATCAGTAAATGTCTTA
Organism: Dioscorea cayenensis subsp. rotundata; assembly: GCF_009730915.1. Lineage (NCBI taxonomy): Eukaryota > Viridiplantae > Streptophyta > Magnoliopsida > Dioscoreales > Dioscoreaceae > Dioscorea > Dioscorea cayenensis. The sequence goes on along the minus strand of NC_052479.1, from coordinate 30,658,302 downwards.
AAGACAATTACAAGAATTCAACAATGAGTTAGGACTTCAGCTTCTCCTGCACTCCCACAATAGCCAATTAAATTCCTCCAAAAATTCAACAATGACACAATCACACAACAAAAATCACCTAGATGACAAATGATGTCTCTTCTATCCAACTATTATGAACAGACAATTCATCCCTGAACTCCAACAATAAGGATCAGAAACCTAGAACTTCGAACTAGGATCCACAACCCTCCCAACGATCATACAATATTAAGGGTGAAATATTTTCCCCAAGATGCTTACAATAACTCTCAATCACAAAATCCGCTCAAAGCGCAGGCTTTGAAGAGCAGAAACCAAAGTCATTGACCAAAGATCCACAAAAACATCCCACACTACAACACCAGCCATTGAAGTCAAAAAGGCTAATCAGAACATCGATATTCCTTCAAAATACCAGCAACAACTCAAAACAACACAAATCAAATGCAAACATACGGAAACACGGACACTCCACTCCAGAAATCAAATGCAAACATTATACAGCTTACAAACCCTAACAATCAGAATCAATCAATCAAACAAACCAGCATTGCAACAACAAATAAATCACAAGACAAAAACACATAACTGGATCATCAAAACAAAGAGAGCGTATAAAAGATGTTAACTTTCAGATCACCAACAAAAAAAAAAAGCCCAATTGCTGCAAAAATCACGGAAATGGGAGAGATTTGGATCAAATTGAAGCATTTGAGCTCACGATAAAAGAAAAAGATGAGATCGGGGCAATACCTGGGGATTTGCTCTCTCGATTTGGAGAAAACTAATCGCAATGATTGAATGGCATCTGAGGTTTGGGGGCCCGAAATAAGAGCAACAGAGAAGAAGGTGATGATGACGTGGCAACGTTTAGAAACACGGACAGCATTTGAAAGGATGTGTTTCGGTTGGGCTCTAATACCGGATCCGGTGCTTCTGAAATGACGATATTACCCTTGATGCGAAAACGTGAGCTTCAGTGGGAGTTCTCGAAAGAGTTTTTTTTTTTTTTCTTGAGTTTCACGCATTTAAAAATAATGTATATAATTTAAAAAATAGAGTTTTTGTTATTTATATATATTTTTTTTGGGATCGAGGAGGGGTAGTATGGGTAGATGAAAATATGAAATGACTGAAATACCACTGGGATTGAACCGTTGATGTGGGTCCGGAGTCTCTGGTTCGATGACGCTGTTTGAGTGAGTGATAATGGACCGTTGGTGCGTCGCGATGCAGGTAGCCGTTGGCGTGTGCCACCTGGCATATTCCATCACTTGAAACGAGAAGTTTTAAAGAGACCCAAAAAGCGACTAAGATTAAGAACTCAAAGCTAAAAAGACCAGGCGGAGAACCGGGTTCGTTGTTAGGTTCGGCTTTTTAGGTGAGAAATTTGGTGGGTCGTTGCTGTTCTTTGGATCAGGCATTATCAGCCGTTGATTTCAAAAGAGACGAATCTCGAGACAAAACAATAAATAGCGCTGATCTCGAGGCGGGAAGCAACGCAAAGAAGGGTTGGAAGGCTGAGATACGTTTTCGAGAAGCCATGGAGACTTCCGTCGCCGCTGGCGGCGCCGGAGACCACCCCTCGGCTGCCGGCGTGAAGCGGCGCCATCCCTCTTCCGTTCCTTTCCGACCTCCTCCGCCGCTCGCCAAGCCCGCTGAGACCTTCTTCCGCCTCCTCTGCCCTGTTGCGTCATCGGCTGGCGTCATCGGTAAGGGCGGTGCTGTAGTCCGCCAGATTCGTGAGGAGACCTCTGCTCGTATCCGTGTGGATGACCCTGTTCCCGGCTCCGATGACTGCGTCGTCTTCATCATCGCTGACACTTGCCATAAGGCTGTTGTCGAACCTGACGGTTCTGAGGTGTGTAACGAGCCTTCGCCGGCGCAAATGGCTTTGATTAGGGTTTTCGAGAGGATTTTGAGGGTGGAGAGGAATTGGGAGGGAATTGGAGAGGATGAGGAGATTAAGGGCTCGGTTGTTTGCAGGCTACTGGTGCCAAATGGGCAGGTTGGGTGTGTGATTGGTAAAGGAGGGAAGATCGTGGAGAAGATCAAGACGGAGAGCGGGGCTCAGATTAGGATTCTAGGACACGAGCAGGTGCCCGCTTGCGCTGCAGCTGGGGATGAACTTATTCATGTGAGTGCTTGTACTTGATTTTTATACCTTAAAAACTGATTTTTTTTTTAGCCTGGCAAAGAAAGTTATGTCATTTTCTACTCTGTATAGCATTTTAAGCTGCAGTTTATGATCATTTGGTGTTTGATGATAGTCCCAAGAGTGCTCGTATGGAGCGTAACTATTTTGATTGTTCTCTGAATTCATTGCTTATTCTACCTACGTTTGATCCTGTGTGATTGTTGAACTGGTCTTTCTTAAATGTCTGTGCTTTGCATTGGATTGAACTACCTTTATTGCGCTGAAACAGTATCAATTACTGTCCAGCCATTGGTTGTTTAAGCATCAGTTGATGAATCATCCTAACTTCGATAGATATGGGCTATCTTTATTGTATTATAAATTGGATTAGAATCCAAATTGATCAGGACAGTGAAGCGTATCTTCCAAGGGACAGTGGTAGAAATTCAGTTTAAATTATGAGTGGAAAAGTGTTCTGGATATAATACAGGAAGCCCATGTAGATACAAAGCACATGCATACTGCATTCAAGTGATGAAGAAAAGACGGAAAATTATAGGTATAAGTGCACTTTAGGTCCCTAAACCATAAATTCATTTTGGTCTCTGAAAGCAATTTAAAAAAAAAAGGGAATGGGAACCAGAACCAAGACTACTCACTTCTTTTGTAGTTTCAGGCTATTCTTGCACCCTTCTTCTTATTAGTTTAAGGAGAAAAATGAACTTTTTTTGGGTTCAAGGTCCAAATTGATATATAAAATATAGATTATACACTGAAAATTTCATATTTTTGTCATGCTATCTCTTCGTGATGTGATAGTGTTAATAGAAGATCATCAGGAAAATCAACCCTTGAGACATCCATATATCAGTGGCAGAAGTTAGGAGTTGTTAAAGATTGTGCAATCCTTTTGAATTGGCATTTGTCATGTTCCAGTTCAATCTTTTGCTGGATATCTTTCAGTTATGATTATGTTGATAGTTATTGTTTGTTTAGTGACTCTATTTTTCATAATTACATATTCTTGGCGGAACTATCTTCTTTGCTAAAATTAGCTACACTGGCAGATAAGTGGAAATTTCCCAGCTGTAAAGAAAGCACTATTAGCTGTTTCAAATTGTCTTCAAGACCACCCAAGAGTGGAAGCATCCAGCCCAGCTATTGGTAAGCCAAATGCGGCAAATTTTCGTGGAGCTGGGCCGCCTCCACCAGGAGATCCTTATGCTCCATCTCCAAGAGGCTATATTCCTAATATGCATGGTCCGGATTATCAGTACAGAGGTTTTTCGCCTGGGATTGATAGCCCTATGTCTAATCATTGGAAGGTTTTTGAAGAAGAAGTGGCTTTCAGAATGTTATGCCCAAATGAGAAGGTCGGGAGCATCATTGGGAAAGCAGGCGTCATTGTTCGCGGATTGCAAAATGAAACTGGTTCATCTATTAAAGTTGCAGAACCTGTACCTGATTCAGATGAAAGAGTTATTGTAGTCTCTGCTCGTGAGGTATGTAGGAATGTAGGATCCCCCTTATGTTTTGCTAGGTATTAAATTTAAATCTGTTATCTTTTGATATTAAATATTCTTCACTCTGCTGGTTGTAATTGCACAGAATCCAGAATTTAAGCATTCTCCTGCACAAGATGGGGTTCTTCGTATATTTTCAAGGCTTTCAGAAATGGATATGGGAAGTTCAACTCTTTCTGCAAGGCTTCTTGTGCATTCGCAGCAGATAGGCTGCTTGCTGGGCAAAGGTGGAGCCATTATTTCTGAAATGAGAAGGGCAACAGGTGCAAATATTCGAATTTTTCTTAAGGAACATGTCCCCAAATGTGCTCAACCGAATGATGAAGTTGTGCAGGTACATTTTACATTTTCATTCAGTAGTTATAAATCTATATATATAGTCTGGGCGGTATTTTGGATCTGCTAGTTGAGCGTCAGGCAGTGTGCTGAAAACATAAATTGATGTAGCAGGGGTATGTTGACATGCTTATTGGAACAGTTATGTTAATGACTTATACCATGTTGGCAGGTCATTGGTAACTACCAATCGGTCCAGGAAGCATTGCTTCAGATTACAGGTAGAATCCGGGAGACTATTTTCCCTTTGCCACCTCATCCAAATGTTGGCATGCCGCCACCATACATGTCTGGCGCACCTGAGATGCCGCCACCATACATGTCTGGTGCACCTGAAATGCCGCCGCCTTTCATGCCTGGCGCACCTGACATGTTGCCACCCTATATGTCTGGCCCACCTGACATGCCGCCGCCCAGGCCAAGGAACGACTCAATGCCATCTGCGCCTTACCCTCCTATGGGGTTCCCTCATGGTCCTCCTGATCATTCAGTCGGTCTCTCCCATGGCATAGAAAGGCAACATGCTCATCCACATGGTATGGAACATTTTGGCAGCATGGCACCAGATCGACCTCCCTTTCACTATGGCAGTGAAGCTAGAGGACCTCACCCTGGCTTTGATCATCCAGCCTCCCCAAGAGCCTGGGCTCCATTGGTAGGTTATGTACATCTTGTGCTTGCAAATGGTTGTATTACTCATTGTTTCAATTTAGGTTATGCTGCAAGTTCACTGAAAACCTATATGTGCTGAACATATCAACACTAGTAAAATAATGTATCCTAAGTTCTTAACACATCCCTCTTAGCTTTGCATTTTATTTTGTTTGTAAGTGTGAAATAATTTTGAAGTGACATCTTTTTATTTCGCCAGCCTGTGAGCAATGTCACCCCCAGGGGCATTCCAGACAATGGAGCAGGCTTTGGATTCAGAAGTGCTCCGGCGGGAAGGTAATACAGTTTCTTTATGTCTAGTTTCTCTACTGCATATCTTAGCTATCTTCTAATGCATAATGTATGATGATCTTGATTTTCAGTGGAAGCCAGACGGCTTTTGTGCCAAACACTACTGTAAAGGTTCCTCAGGACCTGCTACAATTTGTGTACGGGGAGAACGGCACTAACCTGAATGACATTAGAGAGGTATCGCTGCTATTATTTTTGTTTGCTAAAATTCTCAAAACTAGAAGTCAATGTAGATTTCTATGTTCTTGATCCACTGTTAGCAACTAACAAGCAGATCACCATTGCTGCGAATTAGCCATCAATGTCATAATGTAATTAATCTTTACAAAGTCTTTATTTTCCCAGATATCAAATGCAAAGGTCGTGATTCACGACCCCGAACCCGGGGCAGCTGAAGGAACAGTGATCATATCAGGGAACCCTGGTCAAATTCGAGCCGCGCAAAGCCTCCTTCATGCTTTTATCCTATCTGGAAAAACTTCATCATAACTTATTATGAGCCAGATGATGCCTTAACACGAATGCATCTTGCTGAATCAGCATTTTTGCCTTGATCACGGAGGGTGAGTCAGGGCCTAAGATCAGGCCGAAAGGCGGGTTTTTGAACCATTTTGCAGTGGTGTTAGCTGTTCAGCCATCGTATCTGTGTACATACAGCATAAGATTAATTTTGCTAACCTAAAATTACTTACCTTGGAGTAAACTGGTGGCAAATGATACCCAATTGTATTTTTTTTTTTGGTTCATCTTAAAGATGGTGTAAATGATGAATTTATCAACTAAGAATTGTATCTTATACTTTGTTTCACTAAACTCTTTCAATTCAGGTTCATTTAACTATAAATTACAACAGGTTGGTATTCATTAGCTCGTAATAATTTTAATTATATTTTGTTTTCCTAATTTTCTTGTTGTTAGAGATAATATTTTAATTTTGTTTTATTTTTTCAACCCGGAACTCTTTTTTATTTTTATTTTTATAATGTTATTAATAATGAAATTATCTCCAAATTAAAAACGAGTTAAATTGAAAATGGTTTCGTTTCTCCCACCCAATCACTCGGATCTCATCCAACGGTTCTCATTAAATCTCGTCATCATATTGGCCCCACATCGTGTTCTCTCTCTCTCTCTCTCTGTCTCTCTCTCTCTGTCAAGATTCGTATTCATCCAAGAGCTCGAGATCGAGAAATCCCTAGATTTCTCGGAACGAATTCCCGCTAGATCTCATCGGAAATTTCTTCTTTTGAGCGCGGATCGAGCTGAGAATCCTTTCCGGCATCGTCTTCCAAATCGATTGATCGGTGAAATTTCTCCTTTTTTTTTTGGGTTTGTGATTTGGGGGTGGAGGGGTGAGCGGGAGGGATGAGTGAAAACCCTGGTGAAGCCGGCGAGCTTAGGCCGGGCTCGTTCGACGGCGGCGGAGGCGGCGGTGGTGGAAGCGCGGAGGAGGGGGAGGGGATGGAGGGAGTGATGTTGCCCCAAGTTGGGAGCAACCAACTCACGCTCTCGTTCCAGGGCGAGGTCTATGTCTTCGATTCTGTCTCTCCCGATAAGGTTCCTTCTTTGTTTATTACTTTTCTCCTTCTGGTGTTTCTTTTCTTTTGAGATCTAATGAAAAGTTGGAATCTTTGCCGCATTTTCACTGTGTTTGGATTCAGGGAAAATTGGAACAAATTGAAGAATTCATTGCTAACTTTGTGTTTATGGGCAAAAATTTGAATTTCGATGTGTTCTCTAATTATTTTTAATCTTAGTTTACTACTAATGCATTTCTTTGTCTCACTGTCATTTTAATGCTCTTCTTAATTGCCTTTTTTTTCCCACTAACACAAAAGGTTGAATTTTTTTGTTGCTTCTTTTGCTGTGTAGTTTATGTTTGGAACTCATTAGTGTAGTGATGTTGCTTCATATTGCATTTATAAAGATGATATCTTTTTCTTTTTATCTGATTAGCATCGCTTGCTATTGTTAAGGTTATTTGGTTGGTGATTGCACTGTTTAGGTTCAGGCTGTGCTCTTGTTGCTTGGGGGCAAGGAGATAACCGGTGGATTGTCTCCCCCTGGATCATCTTCCCATCAGAATAACAAGGTTCTGTTGATTTTAACATGCTACTGATTGATTCTAAGAGAGGTTGTCTTTGAGGTCATTTATTTGTTTATTGTGCAGAGATCGAATTTCCCTCATAGAGTGGCATCATTGATGAGATTCCGTGAGAAGAGAAAAGAACGAAATTTTGATAAAAAGATACGCTATACTGTTCGGAAAGAGGTTGCCCTTAGGTAGGACTAGGAGTTGTTGCAATCAATGTTAGGAACTTTTCTTTCATATATATAAATTCATCTTCTGGTTGTTCTTCTTTTTGACATATTTGCCTTGCTATTTGAAGATCAAAATCAGAGATTTTGCATGAAGGATTTTGAAGGTAGTGATTGACTTTGGTGGTCTAGAGATGACAATTAATTTCTTTGCTCTTCTCTATCCCTATTACTTCTATTCTCTGCAAATTCGGTCATCATTTAACATTCTGAAAGTAAATCAGAATTGCAAAGCCTACAATATTCATCTATGCTTTTCATTGATTTCATTTCTATTTGTCACACAACATAAAATTGCATGTCATTTGTTGGTGTACTTAATGCACCATATTTTTGTTGCCATTGCGAATAGGATGCATCGGAATAAGGGACAGTTCACCTCTTCCAAAACAAAACATGAAGATGCTGCAGTGAGCATCACAAATATGGATACTCCCCAACACTGGGCTGATGTTGAAGGTCGACCACAATCGGCACCAATGTAAGCTTCAATTTATATATATATATAGCACAATTAGTTGAAGTCATGGTACACAGTACTCTTCCTGTCGATGCTTGAGATGGAGAGTTTCATTGATTAGCATTTGTCTATGAACTTTAAGCATTTAGCAAGAAGAGCTTTTCTAATGTTAGAATTCTTTCTGCTTTGTGTCTATCATGGAGCCAAAGTTAAACATTCTCTTCAATGTTTTAGATGTCATCATTGTGGCATTAGCTCAAAATCGACACCAATGATGCGCCGCGGACCTGATGGACCTAGGACTTTATGCAATGCATGCGGACTTATATGGGCAAATAAGGTAATGCTTTCCTACAAAATACAATAACCTTATTCGATATAGCATCATTTCTATCTAATTCATCTTCATTCTTTCATCATTTAAAGTATGGTTTTTTAAATTGTATCTTTTAAAGCATCTAGCATTCATTATTAAAACTTTGGATTGGGTATAGGGAACAATGAGAGATCTTTCAAAGAATCCAATGACACCAATTCATAATGCTCCATCTGAACAAAAGGAATTGGTAATTATGCTTTTTGGCTCATATGTTCATCTTTCTGTCTTCATTTTTCTCATTTTTTTCCTAATGCAGAACAATACAACCATAGAATCAGGAACTGAGCATGCAACAAATGGACATGTCTCAATAATATCATGAACAAAGAGATCAAGAGAATCAACCGGTTGTGTTGTGATATAAATACCAACAAAGTCAAGAGAAATAATCTTATGTTTGGGATCTTTCAAGGAAGCTTTTTTCTTCTTAATAATTAATGTTTGTGTCTTCCTTTTCTTTCCTTTGTTCATGGATTCCATGTTCAATCCCATGCTTGTACTTATATGTTCAATCCCAATCCTCATCTTTTAATGTTCATCATGATCTTTGCCCACTTTCATTTCAATTGAGAACATTTACAGTGTTTTTTTTTTTTAATTACATGGAAAACATTTTTAAAAAAAAGAGGGAATAATGAAAAAAGAGAAGTGGTTGTAATATTTTTTTTTTATTTTATGAAACAGGAATTTTGAAGTTAAAATTTGTTAAAGATTGTATCTGGATAAATTTAATTAACTAAATCAATTGTACTGTTGTAAAAACTTATCCATGAGGTATGCTTGTTATTTTGTTTACAACTAATCAAAACAATCTAAAATAATTTTATGCCTTCTATTTATTCAGAATAAAAAAATAAGGTAAATTATTACAAGTGGAAATTGCCAAAAAAACCCTTTAAATTTGTAAAATTGCCAAAAAACACGTTAGTTTCTGATCCCCAAAAACCCCTCCTTTTTAAAAGTCTATGTTTTTTTCAAACCCCCAAACCCCGTAGCGGATGTGAGCGGAGTGAGTTTCAAATTTTTGGACGAAAAATGCCCTTACATGGGGAGTCGTGGGCTGCAGCCCATCTCGTCGATTTGAGAGGAAGTGGGCGGTTTTCCGTAGAGTAACCCCGAGAGGCAATTTATTGGAGCCGTTTAATTGCTTTTTCTCAACTCACGTCTTGACTTTTCCATTTCGAAGCTGTCTCCGAGTTGTCTCTACCGCGAAGCCTCCGTAATTGGTATTTCATCGACTTTTTCCCTTTCCACCGGTATCTCGAAGGAGAAGTCCCCAGCGAACTAGTTGACATTTCATCGGTTTGCAATCTAAGGTATTGAGTATGGTTTTATGTTAAGCTGCTACATTCAAAGAAAGATTTTTTTCGGTTTTTGTTTTGTGCTCCCTGTTTTTGTTGGAAGATATTGAAGTCTGCGAGGGATTTCTACTGGGGGTTTTTGTTAGTCTCGAGGGAGATTTCTCGGCTAGGGTTTTGTTTTGTTTTTGCGATTTTCAGTATGTATACACTATCGAAATAGTTTTTTTCGATTGTTATGATTTGTGTAATATTTATAATGTACATTTCCCGCTTTCGTTTGATATGGTTCTGCGTTTTACTAAATGAGGTTGACGTTTAAGAAATGAGATGTTACTGAGTTTAACATTTGTTGTCTCTGTTTAAGTATTCTCGTCTCTGCTTTAACATTTTATATCTCTGCTTTAATAACGCGAGTTCTACCGTTTAAAACCTTATATTTCCGCTTAAACTTTTTATCAATCTGCATGTTGAATGTGTTGTTATTGTTGCGGAGCTTGTGATTATGGCGGTCAACCCTAGTTAATGGGCGTTGCTATTTGACACCGGTTGTGGAGACCTTAGTCGAATTGAAAAGTTAACATGACCCCTCGACACTCGGGAGATTATTCGAAGGACACCGTTTGCGCTGCTCATCGAGCTGGAAGCCATATACCAAGAGAGGGCCCTTCTTGATTCTCTTTTGCAAAAGGTACGATGGTCGCACTAATAAATTCGGGATCGGGGAAAAGCTCGCTGAGTTTCGAGACCTCAAGATGTGGCCCTCGTTCTTGGTCCGCGTTGCGATGGCGACGCAGTGGTCTTTCGTAAGAAGAAAACCGGTCGGCGTTCGAAGGGCGGTATCTATCAAAGACCTACGAGAGACACGGAGACTCCATCAAGAGCACTCGGTGCAACTTGTTCGACGAAGGGAGAAGAAGATAATTTTGTCAAACTCCGATGGTGTACCTCGTGGGGACGATCCCTCTTCCCAAAATACATCATGCTCGGTTCGAGCGGATCGTTGATTACGTCGATGATCTACCGACCGTACGGGGCGATACTGGCGTAGGGCGCGAGCGACGCAAGTGGCTTATGGAGGATATTCCACAAGCGCCGCCCGAGTGCAAGATAGATCGCACGGGAAGAAGACCAACACGAGGTACATTAAGGGTTGCTCGGTCGCGCTTAATGTCCCTTCCGAATGTCGATGGCCTTAGTACGAGGGACGGTCCCTTGAGCTCACGAATCACTCGTGCGCTAACCCATTTTTGGGACGCTTTTCGGATGTGAGCCGAACCTATACCACCACCTGCAAGTGTGTGACGGGTTGATTGTCTTGATTCCGAAAGTATTTTTGTTATACTCTTTTTGATGCATGAAGGCGCTAACGACAACCATCTGCAGCAGCATTCCACGATCACCCGATGTTTTTTTCGCTCTTTATGAATTTGAAGTCAAAATTCCTTTTGATTGCATGATTTCGAAGTACATCCCTAAAATGTTCGACACCGTCAAAACGTTGTCCAATATCCAACGACAACACTTCAGAATGATCTGACGAGGAAGGAAGACATCCCACACCGCCAGGGTCACCATGGGGATGAATGGGAGCACTCGCAGAATCTGAATTCCTGCCAACACTTCAGTCAAATGAAAAGATCAATATGTTAAGCGGAGAGTATAATGTTTAAGCGATAATTACAATAGTTAAACGTTAAATTAAATACTTAAGCAATTAACTAATAACGTAAAGGACTAGTATAATATGTTAACCAGTGACGGACATATTTAAACAATAATGACCCCAGACAACTGGAATAATTAAAAGAAAAGGAACTTACAACGAGTAAACCTCGTTTTCATTAGGATTCGGCAATGGCACATTTTCTGTCTCGACGACAAGATCAACTACATCACATTTGAAGATGGAATGGACGTGACACATCCAGCTGGAAGTCAACATCGCTTTTTCGATTAGGGCAAACCGCTTTTATATCCATCCGGTGTGATGAACTTAACCCTCGACAAGAGAAACTTCGAGACCCCATCGCTCACATATCTCGCCTAACACCAACTCCCAAGAAGTCCGAGCCGTGAACATTAGCACTCTTCCTCCCCGTTGAATCTAGCAATACCACAAAAACTCTCCATAATATATCGGCCGAAAACCAAATCGTCACAAAACCAAATGAAATGAAGAACAAAAAGAAGACGAAGAAGAAGAAGTAGAAGATGTAAAGAACAAACAGCAGTCAAAAAGGCAAACAAAAAAAGTGCGAGTTGTATGCGATAGAGGTTAGACTAGACGTGATGTGATTGGGCGGTATTTTTTTCCCTCCATCCCAAGGGCAAAAAGGGAAATATATGTCACTCGTCATGAAAGCAAGACATATTGTCATCGTTCGAATGAAAGTTCTCAACTCAACATGAGTCTCTGTGTAAACGTCAAGCTTTTTATGTTTAAACAGATACATATAGTGTTTAAAAAAACGGTTAATTGTTTAACTAAAGTCTATATCATTTAAATAATATGTTATTGTTTAAATTGAATGCTTTCACTGACATCGCGTTGAAGATGGGTACCTCCTGGGTCACTGTTTAAACATCTTTACGTATTTTCTTAAACACCGTTGTCATTGTTTAAAGAGTAACTTGAGTAGTGTTTAACTTTTTCTATTGTTTACACCGTTGTCATTGTTTAAAGAGTAACTTTTTCTTAAACACCGTTGTCGCTGTTTAAACATATTTACGTATTTTCTATTGTTTACAATGACGTTCTTTTGTTTCCCACATTGTTTGTTTTTACTAGGTCTATGTTTAAATTTCAGAAGTTCACAGTCAAATAAGCTTGTTTCGTTTTATTTATAAAAGATTTACAACATTTACAACATTTACAACGTCCGCTCGGACTTTGGACACTCACGACTCGACCCTCGTATAACGAAACAAGTGTCTGTACATTCGAATGCTCACAGCGGTTGCATAACATGCGCATCAACTTGAACCTGCACAACGTACAACATTAAAAAAAGGTTAAACAACACACATTCATGAAAACGACTATTGGGCGATGTGTCATGGTCGGACTTAAACGAAGATACTGATAGTTAAACACAGAACGTAATAGTTGTACACTGACGTAATGTTCTTAAATGGTAACAGAAAGTCTCAAGTGATAAATATCAACCCCGTCTTAAAGGATGTTTCCTGATCTTCCTCCTCTAGAGAATCCTCCGCAATCACGAAATACGTGAAAAATTTCTTTTCTTACCCAAGTCGAAATGCTCGCTTAATTGCTTGCCGTCATCCACGTCAAGAATCCTCCGCGATTCGTGCAATTATGAGAGCATTTCGACTCAAGCGTGAAAAAGATAGTTTAACTTGTTGCGTGATTGCGGCTAAATGATTCTCAAGATAAGGAAGAAGGTTCACGAAAACATCCTTTCGGATAGAGTGGTTGTCCCATGGGAAGAGGAGGGACGAGGAGGAGGAGGAGGAGGAGGAGGATGATGAGGGACGACGAGGAGTGGTCATCCATCGGGAGGGTTCTTTTCCGGTTATTTATGGTGTGAATTCCATAGCGGTCGACTCTTCATATCCGAGAAAAAAAGTTAAACGCACAAAGTGGCCGACATTGGTCGATGAGAACGAACGGGTGTTCGGAAAATTATGTTACGTGCATAAATTTTAATGCCGTCATTAATTCTTATCGCACGGGATACCATAACCTCTGCCACCGCCACGTGCCACCGCCAGAGAATTCGGATCAAGCGAAAAAAGATCACCGCTTTTACGCATAGACTTTGAGAATTTACACGTTAATATGAATAGTTATACATGTAAAGACAACGTTAAACGGAGATGGGAAGTATTACACGGATATGATAATTATTAAATGTAATACCCTGAACCTGTGGATAACTGTTGAAAAATATATTCAGGGTATTACTACGATTGCAGATAGAATTTTCTACGAGTAATCTTGTTGAGAAACCCCAAGTGGATGGAATAAGGACTTAAGTGTAAAAGTTTTTTTAAAAAGATTTTTGGGTTAAAGAGTAATAGAAAAAAAGGATTGATATGAAATGCTTGTGAAAACTAAGGACTGAAAGGTAAGTTGAAGGGATCATTTGGAAATATTGTGTTATAATCCAAGGACCATTGGATAATTTGAAAGGACCTTTTGAGAATATTATTTTTATAATCCAGGGACCATTTGTGAGTTTTTTTCAGGGACTGGTTTGTAAGAAGTTAAGTTTTGAGGGACTAAAAAGTGAATTTCGGCTGAAGAGTTAATTGAGAAAAAAATCTAGACTTTTGATGATTGTTCATCTTCTTCTCCACCATTTTGCTACAGAGAACCCGAGAGTTAGAAAAGAGTGAGAGATTTGGAGAGAAATCGAAGAGATAAAAGCTTTCGTATTTTGGAGAGAAGAATGGATGAAGTATTATTCTGGTAAAGATTTTGATGATTTATTTGTTGGTATACTTGAATGTATGTGTGTGTATTTTTGGATTGAGAAATGTAATTTTTTTCTTGAGAAAGAAGAAGGATTTATGATGAAAAAAATGATGAGTTATCGTTAATAAGAGTTATTGCTCAATTTTGGTTGGAAAAAAACACTCAGTATTTGAGTTGGAATTTGCTTGAAATGGAGGTGAGTTTCACGGATTTCATCGTAGTATTACTGTAGCACCGAGATTAGGGTTTGGTTTGATTAATTAAGTTGATAATTATGATGATTAGGAGGTTAATGATAATGGTTAGATTGAAATGGGTTGAGTTAGTCCAATTGATTTGATTAGATCAAACCAAGTTGGATTGAATTGATTGAGTTGAATTGATTTGGTTGAGTTGAGTTGATTTGGTTGAGTTGGGCTTGATCAAATCAAGTTGAGATGGGTTGGGTTTGGTTCAGTTGATTTTGGGTTAAGGGTTTTGGACTGAACCAAGTTGGTTCAATGGATTTTGAATAAGAATTGAGTTGGTTCAAGCTGGTTCAGTGAAATTAAGTTTGGTTCAGTGCAATTAAGGTTGGTTCAGATTGATTCAGCAGTGTTTAGCCTGACTGAGTTTGTTTAAATACAACTGAAAGGCAATTGGACTATGCAAGGTCGGGTTTTAACCGATTGGAGTGAGTGGGCCCAATAGAGAGTCTATTATTGTTTCTTGTATTTTCTTTTTGAGTTTAAATATGTTATTTATTTTTATTATATTATTCTGTTAGGTGTTGTTCAGTCTTGAGAGGGAGTTCCAGATCTAGGAAGGAACCCAAGGACACCAGGTGAGTTGGTAGTGGCTATTATTTTTAATATTAATTATTATTATTATTTTGAAATAATTGTTTAATAACTAGTATTTTGGAAATAATTATTTAAGTATTTCATTTTATCATGTTTAATTTGCGTATAAGGTTAAAATATATGTATATTTACTTGCCGTTGATGTTCCCCGACAATCGTGATTGATACATCGGGTTTCAGTATAATTATACGTGATTTGTGAATAGTGAAAAATACATGTATATGTGATTTAATTATTCAATTCATGTATTTATTTTTGATGGTTATATATGCTTTTGATTTGGAAATGATTTGTGAAATCATGTGAGCGTTTTTAAAATGTTTTCACCGACAATATTTGTGGAATTGGTTTTCATTCCCGGAATAGGAATGGTATCATGGATCCGGATTTTACCGGGTTTTATCGATTGTTATACTTTTGACATCGGGCTTTGTGGAAATGATGTTTATTTTCGTGATGTGAATGTCTTGTCCGGATAAGGATCCCTATGACGTGATTTATACTGATTGTTTTATCAGTCGATTTACATGTTGGTTCGATGGCGACGGCGGGCTAAGGCCCCGACTCATGCAGAGAGTGGGTCCCCCACGGGCCGCCTTTAGAGGTGGCGCGGTGGACCTGAGTGTTGATTTGTCCGCATCAGCGTGGGAGCGTAGAGCCCCGATCGATTATACATCGGGATCCTAGAGTCACCACATGGGGACCGACGGGCCAACGCTCAGGGTGCGAAGACTTGGCGGCTCCCAAACCCTAGTCGCGACGGCGCTAAGTGGGGAGAGTTTTCCAGTCTGGAATTGAGAATGGATTTTTTTATATTACTTGTTATTTTGGGTCGTGATGAGGGACGGGCTCACTGCCGCTCTTAGGGAGGGCGCTCTCACAACAATTTGGATTTTCTTAGAAAAATTGATTTGATATTGATTTGTGATGAATTTATGTTTTGATGATGAGGGGCGAGCCCACTGTCGCTCTTAGGGAGGCGTCCTCACAACAATTTGGATTTTCTTAGAAAAATTGATTTGATATCGATTTGTGATGAATTTATGTTTCAAAAGTTCTTTAAAAAATGTATTTTGCTAGAATTCGGTATTTTGGAAAAAGTTGGAAAAATTATTTCGAGAGGTTGGTATTTATATATTTTATATATACTCGTATTTGAATATTTGAAATTATTAAGCCACCACCGACCAACCCGAATGTGTCAGAATCGCAGGAGCAAGACCCTAGATCGCCTGCTCAAGTTTAGAGCTAGTCGGGGTTAAGTCCAAGACCGCAGTGGGTCCCATACTTTTCTTTATGTTTGTTGGTATCGTGATCTTCAGAAGCGATTGTACTCCACAAATTTGAGTTATTATATTTGTTGTATTTATGTATTTCGAATCCTCGCAGTTGGTGTAAAGTTATAAATCGTAATTTGAACTCGATTTCGTTTTCGAGAGGTGTCAGGGTTTCAGCTAAAAAGGAATTTTTAACCGATGGGTGCCACATTTACCCTGTAGAAGCGGGCGTGTGACATCTTTTGCATCGAGCCGAGGTTGAGATATCCCTCGGTTGGTAGAGATCACGGGTTGTGATCCGAGCCTAAGTTTAGAAGTCGTGTCTAGACTTAGAGGGTTAGTAGTGATTGCATGCAGTTAAGGGCCCATGAGAAGTATTTAGAGTCTCCAATCGGGTTAAAACCTAAGTTGCATATCGGGATCTGAGGGACTGGATAGTAGGTTTTTGACATTTGAGACGAGATCGAGTAGTGTACCGCGATCGCGATCATGTGTCGAGATATTTGTCTGAATCTGGGTTTTATTCAAAATGAAGTTAACTTTAAAGACGCCAAAGAAAGCGTGTTTCGCATGCTTTTTTATCGATCGATACATAGTGATTTAGAGAGTGATTATTTACTATCGAGCGATTTGTAGCAAGAGAAAGCAGGGTCTCGACCGGTAAGTGAAAATTCAGCTGATATCAGATTGATGATGCTAAGGAAATTTCGAGGACGTAAATTTTTTAAGGAGGAAGGATCTGAATACCCTCGAACCTCGTGGATAATCGTTGAAAAAAATATTCGTGATGATACTACAGATGTAGTAGAATTTTCTACAGAGTAATCTTGTTGAGAAACCCCAAGTGGACAGAATAAGGACTTAAGTGTAAAAGTTTTTAAAAGATTTTGGGTTAAAGAGTAATAGAAAAAAGGATTGATATGAAATGCTTGTGAAAAACTAAGGACTGAAAGGTAAGTTGAAGGGATCATTTGGAAATATTGTGTTATAATCCAAGGACCATTGGATAATTTGAAAGGACCTTTTGAGAATATTATTTTTATAATCCAGGGACCATTTGTGAGTTTTTTTCAGGGACTGGTTTGTAAGAAGTTAAGTTTTTGAGGGACTAAAAAGTGAATTTCGGCTGAAGAGTTAATTGAGAAAAAAATCTAGACTTTTGATGATTGTTCATCTTCTTCTCCACCATTTTCGCTACAGAGAACCCGAGAGTTAAAAAAAGAAAAAGAGTGAGAGATTTGGAGAGAAATCGAAGAGATAAAAGCTTTCAGTATTTGAGAGAAGAATGGATGAAGTATTATTTTGGTAAAGTATTTTGATGATTTATTTGTTGGTATACTTGAATGTATGTGTGTGTATTTTTGGATTGAGAAATGTAATTTTTTTCTTGAGAAAGAAGAAGGATTTATGATGAAAAAAATGATGAGTTATTGTTAATAAGAGTTGTTGCTTCAATTTTGGTTGGAAAAAAACACTTGTATTTGAGTTGGAATTTGCTTGAAATGGAGGTGAGTTTGCTTGGGATTCTATCGTAGTATTCATGTAGCAACGAGATTAGGGGTTTGGTTTGATTAATTAAGTTGATAATTATGATGATTAGGAGGTTAATGATAATGGTTAGATTGAAATGGGTTGAGTTAGTCCAATTGATTTGATTAGATCAAACCAAGTTGGATTGAATTGATTGAGTTGAATTGATTTGGTTGAGTTGAGTTGATTTGGTTGAGTTGGGCTTGATCAAATCAAGTTGAGATGGGTTGGGTTTGGTTCAGTTGATTTTGGGTTAAGGGTTTTGGACTGAACCAAGTTGGTTCAATGGATTTTGAATAAGAATTGAGTTGGTTCAAGCTGGTTCAGTGAAATTAAGTTTGGTTCAGTGCAATTAAGGTTGGTTCAGATTGATTCAGCAGTGTTTAGCCTGACTGAGTTTGTTTAAATACAACTGAAAGGCAATTGGACTATGCAAGGTCGGGTTTTAACCGATTGGAGTGAGTGGGCCCAATAGAGAGTCTATTATTGTTTCTTGTATTTTCTTTTTGAGTTTAAATATGTTATTTATTTTTATTATATTATTCTGTTAGGTGTTGTTCAGTCTTGAGAGGGAGTTCCAGATCTAGGAAGGAACCCAAGGACACCAGGTGAGTTGGTAGTGGCTATTATTTTTAATATTAATTATTATTATTATTTTGAAATAATTGTTTAATAACTAGTATTTTGGAAATAATTATTTAAGTATTTCATTTTATCATGTTTAATTTGCGTATAAGGTTAAAATATATGTATATTTACTTGCCGTTGATGTTCCTGACAATCGTATTGATACATCGAGTTCAGTATAATTATACGTGATTTGTGAATAGTGAAAAATACATGTATATGTGATTTAATTATTCAATTCATGTATTTATTTTTTTGATGGTTATATATGCTTTTGATTTGGAATGATTTGTGAAATCATGTGAGCGTTTTAAAATGTTTTACCGACAATATTTGTGGAATTGGTTTTCATTCCTCGGAATAGGAATGGTATCGTGGATCCGGATTTTTACTTGGTTTTTATCGATTGTTATACTTTTTGACATTGGGCTTTTGTGGAAATGATGTTTATTTTCGTGATGTGAATGCTTGTCCTGGATAAGGATCCTATGATGTGATTTATACAGATTGTTTTATTCGTTTGTATTTACATGTTGGTTTGGATGGTGACGGGGCTAAGGCCCGACTCATGCGATAGTGGGTCCCCACGGGCCGACCTTTAGAGGTGGCGTGGTGGACCTGAGTGTTGATTTGTCCAGATCAGGTGGGAGCGTAGAGCCCTGATTGGATTATACATCGGGATCCTAGAGTCACCACATGGGACCCGGATGGGCCAACGTCAGGGTGCGAAGACCTTGGCGGCTCCCAACCCTAGTCGCGACGGCGCTAAGTGGGGGAGAGTTTTTCAGTCGTGGAATTGAGAATGGATTTTTTTATATTACTTGTTATTTTGGGTTGTGATGAGGGGCGAGCCCATTTGCCGCTCTTAGGGAGGCGGGTCTCTCACAACAATTTGGATTTTCTTAGAAAATTGATTTGATATTGATTTGTGATGAATTTATGTTTTTGTGATGAGGGTGAGCCCAGTCTGCCGCTCTTAGGAGGCGATCTCTCACAACAATTTGGATTTTCTTAGAAAAATTGATTTGATATTGATTTGTGATGAATTTATGTTTCAAAAGTTCTTTAAAAAATGTATTTTGCTAGAATTACAGTATTTTTGGAAAAGTTGGAAAAATTATTTGAGAGGTTGGTATTTATATATTTTATATATACTCGTATTTGAATATTTGAAATTATTAAGCCACTCACCGACCAACTCGAATGTCTTTCATGAATCGCAGGAGCAAGACCCTAGATTGCACTGCTCAAGTTTAGAGCTAGTCAGGGTTAAGTCCAAGACTGCAGTGGGTCCCATACTTTTCTTTATGTTTGTTGGTATCGTGATCTTGTAGCGGTTGTACTCCACAAATTTGAGTTATTATATTTGTTGTATTTATGTATTTGAATCCTGCAGATTGGTGTAAAGTTATAAATTGTAATTTGTAACTCGATTTGGTTTCGAGAGGTAGTCGGGGTTTCAGCTAAAAAAGGAATTTTTAACTGATGGGTGCCACATTTACCTCGGTAGAAGGGGTGGGTGTGACATTAAACATGTTAGTAAAATATTTAAACGTTAAACCAAGTGAAAAGCTTCGAAAAGGTTGAACATGATGTGATTTTGGCGCTTTCCTTTCCCACCATTTTCGAGCTAAAAATGGGATTTCACAACATGGACCCATTTGAAGTGAGCGGTAGGGGGTAAAAGGGAAGTTAAACACTAACGGAAGTCGTCAGGGTGTGCATAAAGTAGGAGGGGGTTTTTGGGAAGTTTTGAAAATTACGAGGGGTGAACAGTAATTTTCCCTTATTACAATGACACTGTTTGTGTGAATAAACCTGTAATTAAATAATAAATTCCTTATTATTACCTTCAATTCTATTTTTTTTTTTTAAAACTAAATAAATTCAAACTGATATAATTAAATAATAAATTAATCGTTTATTTAAATTTAAATAAACTAGATGAATTAACACAATTATAACACCAAAAACTCCTTTGTCTTAGATAAATCCATTTATTTAAGACATAATTTTATTTAATTTTATTTATAAACATAAACAAAACCATTAACTCTCTAATTCATCGACAAACTTTTATATATATATATATATATTTAAAAAAAATATATTTTTATAGAATTCTCGTGCCTTAACTTCATGTTATTTTTCATATGAACATTATTAGTCTCACAATTAATTTATCGCCCTCTTTTCCGGGTATTTAAAGTGTAATCACTAATCACAATCTTTTGATGATCCGAGTCCGAGAGGGTATGCGCCCGAATCCGATAACGTTTTAGATCCGCTAAGGCTCTTTGGCGGGACCCACAAACACTAGAGAAGACCCCACTTCTGGAGGTGGGCCCCATCTCTGGTTAAAGTCACCGGTCCTCGTCTTCCTTCGTTCCAAGAAGCGACCCCCGCGAGACCCGAATCACAGCGCCAAGGTTTCGTCTCTTCTTTGAAGCCGAGAAGAGATTGAATTCTAGGGTTTAGGGTTTCTTGATCTCCATGGCGAGGGTCAGGGCTTCGTCATCGTCGTCTTCCAGCCGGTGGCGGTACCTCCGACCATCGTATTACTTGAAGAGACCGAAGCGCTTGGCTCTCGTGTTCATTTCGTTTGTATTGCTCTCCCTCGCCTTCTGGGATCGTGTTTCTCTTATCCGTGATCATGAGGTCTTCTCTTCCCTCTGATTTGTCGGAAAGATATCCCTTTTTTTGTTTTTTTAAGATCTATTTGTGGAAACTCCAATCTGGCTGAAATCTCTTGGAACTTTGATTTGATTTGTAAAAATGATTTTTTTTCTTTTGTTGATGTTGATTAATATAGCTTGGTGCACTAAATTTCCTTATGGATTTGTTGTGAGGAACCTTAAAAACAGCTCCTTTTCTATTGGGTTTGTTGATCGTCTTTTTCCTCGCCCGGAGTACCATCTAGTGACTACTTTTTTTTTAAAGTTCTTGAATAATCCTTATCACTGTTGAATTTTATCCTATTTACATCCTAATATTAGATTTGTTTCCTTAGGTAGATCTGTTCATAAGCCTTTCGGCTACTTAGAAATTTGAAGAGTTCTGCTTTCCAAAATAAAATGTTAACAATGGTCTCTCTTTATGTTTGTTTTTTCACTGTATCACATTTCCTTGAGAGTGAGGAAAAGGTTGTTATTTCTGTCTGTTTTTTATGTATATGTCTTAACAACGGATGCTTGATGGTTTTAATCTGATCTGAATATGCAGGCGGAGGTTGCCAAATTGAGTGATGAATTGAATCAATTGAAAGATAAGGTACTTGAATACCATTTCTCGATGTTTTGTTCTATTCAAGTAGTTTTAGAACATTTTTTTTTGTGATTTGGGGTGCTATTCTTGTAAGAAGTCTAGTATCATGTAAATGCAGTTGCGGAACCTGGAGCAATTGGAGATTGCAGATGAAGTCAGATCTGTCAGTGGGGAAAAGTCTGATATTGATGCCTTAGATCCTATTGATAAAGAAAGAAGAGAGAAAGTGAAAGAGGCTATGCTGCATGCCTGGAATTCTTACGAGAAGTATGCTTGGGGACAAGATGAACTTCAGGTTTGTTATATTTATCAAATAGAGACTTGAGATTGGTGGAGACAGTCTGTTTTCTTTTCCTTCATTTGTTTTTTGTCGGAACATAATGTATCAGGCCTTTGAGTGTTTATATTTTTTTGGGCAGCCTCAATCGAAGAGTGGTATAAATAGTTTTGGTGGTCTTGGAGCAACTCTTGTTGACTCTCTGGATACATTATACATAATGGGCCTACATGACCAATTTCAGAAGGCTAAAGAGTAAGTTGTACCTTGAGTACATATGTTTGTGGTGCTTACATGATGTTTGCGAGGCAAATTTTACATGCATGGATGAAAATTTGAAGCCAATTATTGCCATGCAATGTGTTCTTTGCAAATTCTGAACTATGATTTATATTTGATTGCAGGTGGGTTGCAAACTCGTTAGATTTCAATAAGGATTATGAAGCCAGTGTTTTTGAGACAACCATAAGGTTGCGTTATAAGGTTTAGTTTATGAGTCTTTGTCTTCTTTACGTAGGGAATAACTTTATGTGGAGTTTGTGTGCTGTGTTCCTATGCTTAATGCTTACTTCATTTTTTTTCTTTTATCGGTAATGTAATTTTTCAGAGTTGTTGGTGGACTTCTTAGTGCTTATGATCTATCTGGCGATAGAGTATTTCTAGAAAAGGCTAAAGACATTGCAGATAGGTTACTGCCTGCATGGAATACACCTTCAGGAATTCCTTTCAACAGAATTAATTTGGCTCATGGAAATCCTCATAATTTTGGATGGACAGGGGTACTTCATGAACACCTTTTCTTTGTTTTTCTTATTCTTTTGAGTATGCAAAGTTGCATTTTTGTTGGTAAAGCTATTTCTGTGCCCAATTATTGTGCAGTTTGAATTGGTGCTTGTCTTATCATGCCTTCTAACATCTTAGTTATGTTGCAACTTAAAGTCGCACATTGTTTGGCACTTGAATCTGAGTATCTCTGTATCTCAACATTGTCTGCATTATTTCTAGTTTATATAGGGGAAACTGCATTGTTGTTGCACTGCAGCAAATGTAGTTTTCTGAAAGAATTTCATAATAAAGTCTTCTTAAATGGTTATTCTCATTGATACTTCAGCCCTCCCTATCTTACTGGCTAACTCATGATGCGGAAACTGCGCCAAATTACCCTGAAGGTTTCTGTCCTGGCTTTCTGTAATACTATCAAGTTGCTTGCTATTATAAGGCATGTACCTACAATCAGTTGCCCATGAATGATTGCTTGAGAACCTGATCACATTTATGTTGTGGCAGTAATTTAACATGCATTGCACAGGCCACAAGGAATTTAGATAACATAAAAGTTGTCAGTAAAATGTATTTGCCGTTTCAGTTGATTGCCGTGACTAGATATATTCTACATATTTTCTTCAACTGACAATCGACCCTTCTTTTTTTGTTTGGTATCTTCTGGTTTAGCTTTTCCCAGCTGCAATTTTATTTGGTATTCCTTCGGTTTTCTAAACACAACCTTAGTGGTGGTATTATACTTTCCATTGCATGCCTAGTTGTTGTCTCCATAAAGAGTTATATTTTTATCTTCTGGCAGGGTTCCAGCATCCTAGCAGATTCCGGCACTGAGCAGCTTGAGTTTATAGCTTTATCTCAGCGAACTGGGGAACCAAAATACCAACAGAAGGTAATTGTCTTTTGTTTGTAGAAGAGTTACTTCTACTGTTTGCTTCCCCAATAACCCAGATCTAAGATGAAATTAGTTGTAATTGTCATTATAAGGTTATGGTTTTAGTTGTCCAGGTGAGGTTGTTGTTAGCTTGTAGAAGGCATTCCATGTGAGAAAGTGGCTGGGAAATAGAGGGAATAAATAAGGAATAGGAAACACATGTTTCATAAACTAAAATTGATGCAGAACAGAGACTGCTATTATTAATTCTGATAAGTTGTTTAAAAATAAAGATCATATGTTTAGGTGTTAGAGGTAGTTTGGTAGTTTCAATTTTTGGCTTATGAGTGTGCCAAATCATGTGGATTTGTCTTGAATATTATTACATGCTGAGTTTATAGATGAGTTTAGAGGTCTAGATAAGCTTTATTTTAACTAAGTCTTTCGATAAGTTCTCAAATGTTTATAAATAGAGAGATGAGTTTGGAATTAGTCACTGAAGTATTATATTAAGGTGCGGTTGTTTTTTCTTCTAAATGTGATTTCTTAGATTCTCTAGGTGTGATTGCCTAAAAATCCTAGGTGTCATTGCTTAGCATAGCCTGCATTACAAACTCAATGAGTTAAACACCTTCACCTCTTACTAGAGTCAAACAAACAAATTACTGGAACTAAATTCAGACTTTGTCTCATTCAGTGCTGCAGCTTGCCTCTTGACTAGAGGAGTAATACAACAATATGAAATGAATGATCTCCTTTCTTATTCTAAACTCCTATAAATATTGAATCACAAAAGGAATGATCTTGCTGACTTATCCTAGACTCCAATGAACTAAGTTTCATGCGCTGCATCACCTGAGCCTGCCATGACTGTTAGTAGATTTTGTTTACACACGCTCATTCATCCTAATCACCAAGTGTTCTCATGCTAAAAACTTTGAGTTTCCTAGAGTTTTAATCTATTTCTTTTAATGAGATGTCTGTTTTGCTATTCAGGTGGAGAATGTAATTACACAGCTCCAAAAGACATATCCTGATGACGGGTTACTTCCAATCTACATAAATCCTCATTCAGGCACACCATCACATTCCACGATAACATTTGGGGCCATGGGAGACAGGTAAGTCCTCTTCTGTTGTTTAGCACATAGTGCTGTTTCACTTGCATGTTCTGCAGGAACTCATTAACTATTATATTTCAATTGGTTGCCCTCAAGTTACTATTGATTCTAACTGCCACTATATTGCAGTTTCTATGAATATTTGCTTAAAGCCTGGATACAAGGGAATAAAAGTGAAAGTGTCAAGCATTACAGGTTTGTGTTTAAGTCTCCTTTTCTGTGATTTTTTTATTTTTAATTGGGTTCGTGTAATATTTATCACTGCAATTTCATCACAGTTTATATCAACCTCATAATCTTTGGTGTGTAAAGCAGCACTATGTTTTTAACTCTTTACCTTCTCTATTATTTTTTCAACAATGGCCGGCAATTGGTAATATTTGATCATATGTTAAAACAGAGAAATGTGGGAGAAGTCAATGGAAGGCCTGTTGAGCCTTGTCCAGAAAACTACACCATCATCATTCACATATTTATGTGAGAAAAATGGTGCTTCATTGTCCCATAAGGTAGTCTCTTGTTGTAATTCTTGTGCCTCTTTCAAGGTGATTCTGTTGAATCGGTTATATTGTCAGACACTAACTTGCTATTGGTTTAAATATATGCAGATGGATGAACTTGCATGCTTTGTCCCCGGCATGCTTGCATTAGGATCTTTTGGTTATGGTCCCGAGAAAGCTGAAAAGTTTTTAGAGCTTTCAAAAGAGGTGAACTTCTCTAGCATATATAACAAACAATTTTGGTTAAGCTATCACTTGACTTCGATAGGTGCAGTAATTAAGCAAACTTATGACTCATCAAATTGATTCTCATACTGCCATTTATAGAATTACCGGCATGAAATTCTAGTCTGCATAAAACAGGAATGTATGTGAATTAGTCGCAATTATTACATCTTGAGATCATTGTCATTTATCATTCATTTGCTTATGAAGCAACCACTGTGTTAATAGGTCCTTTTAGCAAGCTTAACTTGTATACCCCTTGATAGTGATACTTGTCCACTATTTCAGTTTACCATTCTTAGTGCTTGTGCCACATATTGGTCACACTACTCTGTACTAGTGCACGTTGAGGACCATTTATCATCTGTTGTCAGTAGTCATAACATATGATTTACTAGTTTTTAACAACAAACCATCAGTAGTCCTCTCATATCGATGTTTTAGTTGGAAAGTGAACCAGTGACTGATGAATAATTCCGTGCAGCATCAGTGAGCAGTTATGTCCTTTTTTGTGTTTGCAGCTGGCATGGACCTGTTACAATTTCTACCAATCGACTCCAACAAAATTAGCAGGAGAGAACTATTATTTCAGCAATGGACAGGTCAAAAATAGTTCCTCCTAAAACTAAAGTTCATATGTTGCAGCGCTCTTATAAACCCCGCCGATCTGAAATTGTAAATGCAGGACATGAATGTTGGCACATCATGGAATATACTGAGACCAGAGACAGTTGAGTCACTCATGTATCTTTGGCGTTTCACCGGCAACAAGACATACCAAGACTGGGGTTGGAACATATTCCAAGCATTCGAAAAGAACTCCCGCATCGATTCCGGTTATGTTGGATTAAGAGATGTATGTCCAAATACCAAATTCATCTCCCCGGTTTTCATACCCTGCAGTACTCTCATGTTCATCCTCTTTCTTGTCGTTTTTATTTTATTTTTTTCAGGTAAATACTGGCGTAAAAGACGACATGATGCAAAGCTTTTTCCTCGCCGAGACACTCAAGTATCTATATCTCTTGTTCTCGCCACCATCCTACATCTCCTTCGACGAGTGGGTTTTTAACACTGAAGCTCATCCTTTAAGGATTGTTCCTCAAAACAATCAAACCAATGGAACGAAAGGATCGGACGGGAAGGCTGTACCAAGGCCCCCGGTTAGGTTTTCCGGCGGCAGGAAGGAAGGAAGATGGGCTCATTAGTCCTTTTAACTCCAAAAAATTTTCATAGGCAGACTATGTTCTACTGAGTAGAGATTGCTAGTCACATCTTTGAACTCCTGAGGGATTTTTTATCATGTTAGTTTATGTTTTTCTTTTTATTATTACTTTATGGGCTCACAAATGAGATTAGGGTTTTGTTGTAGCCCTATTTGTGTATGAATTATTCATCATGCAGGTTACTGTAGCTACATTATCAAATTCTCTGCAACATTTTGATGTTATCATCCAGAGAATTTGCTGTCCTGAGTTGATGAATTGAAATAATCATGATATTATCTGAATAATCAAATGTAACATTATTATTATTATTATTATTACTATCATCGTCTATGGTCTCCGTTTTTAAAAGGTATTATAGGTAATGAATTTGTGTTTAATTTCTTTTTTAATTTATTATTAAAAATAATTAATTTTGGAGTGTTTATTTTTGAAAAATAAAATTAATCTGGGCGACAAACTCACAAATATGGTAATTGACCATGTATTATTACACTAAATTGTTAAATAATTTAATAAAAAAGGTTTTTTTTTTTAACTTTTTTTTTTTCAACATCCATGTTTAAATTCTCTCAAGTATTCTTTTTAGGTACATGAAAATAATGATTATATTTAAGTACCTAATTTGACTAAAATAAATAGCATATATTTAATTTAGATAACTTGGAAAAAAAAAAGGAGGGTATTTGTGTAATTTTAATTAATGAACTTTTGAAGGTCTTGTGTGCAAAATTCCATGCCTAATAAGGAAAGGAGACTCGAATAGAGAGAGCGACAACAGAGAGAGGCCTCGTGAGAGAGCATTGTTCTTGAGAGGTGGCCGCAAAGACATCGCTCGGTGAGAAAAGCACAGCTATTTACCGTCTTATTAGTGCTTCTTCTTCTTTTAATTCCGTTTTATATGTTGTTTTCTTGCGTTTGATGATGTGATTTATGGCTCATTTGTGTGTTTTGTTCACAGATATGTGTGTTTTCATCATCTCCTTTGCCTGTGATCTTCTGCTGTTTTCGATGTTTGAATCTGTGGTTTTTTGGTTTGATTTTGTTCCAAATTGAGTTTTTGCTTACAGAATTTTTGGATTTTAGGTGGTTTGCTTTAGTGGTTGAGATTTCAATACTGTTTTCTTTCGATATGTGTACTTTGCTTTTTAAATCTTTTGTGATTAAGGTTGGATAATATTGTGTCAGTGATGCTGTTTGTGATGGAAATCATTGCCCTTGGTGTTTAGATCTCTGCAGATGAAATTTGATGTGGTATGTGAAGCAGTGCTTCTGTATGGCTCTTGTTCTTGCTGAGAAATATAATGTATTGTTCTAACTGAAAATAGTGCGTATAAATATGATAATGGATTCAACTAGTTAAGACTGATGAGTCTTTTTGATTTCTTGTGAAAGGAACACATTGAGGAGATTTGAGTGGATTCATGGTTACTCCCGATGTTGATAACGTGTATTTGTTGAAAGATTTTTTCATTCTGGAAAGCATGTGTTAATCTGTTTCATGTTTGGAGTAAATGTCTTAACTTGAGTTTTTGACTAGCCACTGGTTTTTGTCTGATTGAAAACCCTACAACGGCCACCGTTCTCAAAGTCTTATATGTCTTCTACTAATTGATATTCTATTTTATTTCTGTTGTCGCTTTCCGTAATTGGCATGCCTGGTCCCAGTATTGTACATTGCTCTGAGTTACCTATATTGTTCGATTATTTCTCTAGATATGCCTTTAATCATTCTTCTTTGGAGGTATTCGATCCTGAGTTGTTTTATCGTTTAATGCTTTATTTCCATTGTGGCTTTGTTAGTAATATCTTTTAATCAAGATTATTGTGCAATTTAATATTATATACTTTGGTATCAGCATGAATTTGAAGTTCCTAAACCTGTTCACTTTTCACACACTCCATCAGTGCATAGCATAAGAACCAGAGAACAGCCGAGAAGTATCTCTTGAAGAAGATGACATCTGCATTACAGTAATTTACAAATACTGTTTGAAGGTTCAATGTTTTCTTCTATATTTAATTTATCATTGTCTACCATGTAGATGTCCTTGTAGTACTATTTGCTGATCCCTTTTCATGCTATTATCTTTTGCGACTGACTTATTTCTATTTACAGGAAGGTGCTACACAAATATCTACCGAAGCAATTCAAGTTAGCATCCATTGCCTAGCTCGTCACTTGTATATGTTCTGTCAAAAAGTTTTATGAGTGCTAATAACTCAAACAGTATGAGTGGCACTCCCAAGAGGTCACATGATGATGGAAGCCATTCTACGCCAGCAAAGCGAACACTTGATGAAGCTAACATATCTTCTGGCTTTTCTGGGAAATTGATTCAGCCAGGCAGTAATGATTTTCACCTACCCCTTGAGCCTGGGCAGGATGGGCGAATGGCAAAAGTTCAACGCACTGATTTGCTTGACGTTGATAAGAGATTATCCCTTATTCATCGGATGTCGCCATCGTCTAACATGCCTGTGGAGCATCCTATTATTCCAGAAAGCAAGCCAGAATCCAGAATTCCCAAGGATGTCAGAGATGTGAAAGCTGATTATAGAGAAACAAAGACGGAAATTAGGGAGACATATGCTGACACCAGGAAGGATTCTCAAGGCAGTAAGCTTGAGCATGATGTAAAACTAGACAGCAAAGGGGAAGAAAGAGAATTAAGATCTGATAGGGGGCCTCTTACCACCAACAAAGGTGATTTAAAATCTGAAAAAGAAGGCTACCCCACTTCACATTCCTACATTAGTTGGAAAGATGGAAAAGAAGGCCACAGGGGCAAAAGATATTATGACTTGCAAGGCAGTGGTTTTGATTCTTGGCGAGTTTCACGTCACGGGGTACAAATTGCAGAAGAAGGTGGGAAAGATTTTTCAATGCCTGAAGATAAGGGTTCTTCAGAAGGCCGTGAGGCGGTTGGTGAAAACAAAATTGATTTGAAAGCAGAAGATAAATTGAGAGATAGGGATAGGAAAAGGAAGGATGAGAAGCATAGAGATTTTGGAGAAAGAGACAAGGATAAAAATGACCGCCGGAGCAGTAGTTTGCTAGGTAGTGCCAGTACTGAAAGGAAGGATCTCATGAGAGTGGAGAGAGAAACAGAAAAGGACCGGAAAGATGCTCAAGGTGAAAAGGAGTGGAACAAGGAGTTAGATTCCAATAAGCTGGACTCATCCAATGTAAATGATAAGAAGAATGTCTATAATGAGACAGAGCTGCTGGATGGATCTGTTAGGACCACTGAGGAAACCATAGTAATAGAGCCAAAATTGACAAAAGATGAGAGTCGGAGAGCATATGATGGAGACTTGAAGGAGAAAAAAAGAGAACAGGACATTGGTGCAAGTGACAGGTCTGAACCTCATGGAAAGTTTTATGAAAAGGAATCTGATAATGCTTCTCTGGAAGGAGATGTTGCTGTGGAAAAGGATAAGGAAAGTTTTGCCTCTGGTGTTCAACAGCGTAGGAGAATGTTAAGATCCAGAGGGACTTCTCAAACACCTCATCGAGAACCTCGCTTTCGTTCGAGAATGCGTGATTCGGAGGGGTAAGTTGCATTTTTGGCATGAAATTTATGTGGGTATCCTGGTTATGAATCAGATTCATTTAACTTTAAATGTTAGAACTTTTATCCCCTGCATTTATACATCTATCTAGGATTTCTTTGCTGCATTAATAT
Source organism: Dioscorea cayenensis subsp. rotundata (assembly GCF_009730915.1). NCBI lineage: Eukaryota > Viridiplantae > Streptophyta > Magnoliopsida > Dioscoreales > Dioscoreaceae > Dioscorea > Dioscorea cayenensis. Next base: position 30,628,189 of record NC_052479.1, on the reverse strand, counting down.
GCATCTTTGTTTTTTCACTAAACATCATCTGATGGGTTCTTGTTTTTTCTTATTTGCAGATCTCAAGGTCAGCCAAATACTTATATTTTATGTTTAAGCGACTCATGCCTCAATTTCTTAATTTCAAGTTGGAAAGAAATCTTATTGCTTCAAATTTATCTTCCTGACAATAGATTAGCTTTGAGCAATTTCTACAAACATCTTACAAACTGTCCTTGAATTCTTATGGTATTATCACAATACCCATTGTGTTGTGTCTTCTCAAAGTGCTCCTTAATGTCCAGTCTCCCAATTGGCAATGACATCCAAATTATCCTTTATACATACTTCCTGAGAAGCTGTTGTAAGGTTTATCAGCTTGCGCATATGATGCATGATTCTTCTCTTTTTCCCCCATCTTAATGATAAATTAAATCTGAAAGGCAAAAAGAGAACCAAAGCAATATGAGCAAAATTGTAAGTATAGAGGTTTGTGTCATTTTTATCACTAGATCACTAAAAATTTTCTTCCTTATTGTTGTCTCTATCTTTGCTTTAATAGTATGTGTCGTCTAATATGAAGCTTGTCGTCAGTGCCATTGGAGTTATTTCAGCTTTCTGTCATGTTAGCATTTTTTCTTCTGACATTAACAGTCCATTTCATTTGATGCCCTTAATTTAAACTCATGCTGCTCACTCTCTGTGGCACTAAATCTATTAGGAGGTCTATAAGTTTCGGTGACTCTCTGATTAGAAAACCTCACATGCTGCTTTTCATGTACAAATCACCTTTATATGTAATTTGAGAATTGATCTTGTATTACTTAACCACTCCTAATTGCCATCTTTTATCACACGGAGACAAGATAGTCAAGGGTCAACCACTTGCTGAAGTCTTTGACTTTCGTGAGTTTCTGGATTTGTTATTGAGTGGGTATGATTTATTATTTCTTGCCAATTATCATGCTTGTCTCTTTCATGAATCACTTTTTTTATTGGCAGTCTGGTGAGTTGTACCATTCTCTATTAACAAATGCTTAAAAGAAGAAGAAGAAGACGGTTTAACATGTTTATTTATAAGAATAATTTATACCATTTTGAACCTTTTCCGGCTATGTGACATAAATGTTACTGATGTTTTTCCAGAAGAACTTGTTGGTAGTATGTGTTTACCTTTACACATTATGTACACATCTTAAACCAGTTATAGTAGTGCAGGTAAATCTGAAGCATGTTCCATTGTTTACAAAGCTGGTGAGTGTATGCAAGAGCTTCTTAAATCCTGGAAAGAATTTGAAGTATCTCAAGAGCATAAAAATGATGAAAACCTAAAAAACTTTCCAACATTGGAAATTCGGATTCCTGCGGAAAATGTGACTTCTTCAAATCATCAAGTAAGTGATAAATAGGCAAGGAAATACTTCTTTTCTGTTTCCGAATCATATATTGTTCATGTTTTCTTGGCTAACAGAAAGGTGCTTGTTTTGGTTTTCTTTCCTTGTATATTATCACATGCATGTTTTTGAAAAGCCGACGGCTTGTTGATGAGTCTCAGAAGAAGACTACAAATGTTATTTTCTTGTGCCATCCATTATCCATTATCTCATTCACTTTTTCTGTGATCATACCTTGCTTTTGTTTTCACATGCTTGTGAGTATGTTACAGATTCCTGATTTCATGTTTAAACTTCTGGAATTGGGGATTTTGTCTCTGTAATTTGACATTCTGCTTTGGCTCATTTTCATACTCCACAGATTGATAAATGTAGCACATCATAGACAGAGATCTCAGAGTTAAAGATATAAGCATCATTGAATGATTAGCTTGATGAGCTTTTGCCTTTTGGCAGCACCTTTTGAAATTTGTCCTCATTGCACTATCTAATTTTTGGTCTTTTAGAATAAATATAATATGAAAACGTTATGGTGACTAAGGGCCATATGGTGCAGGTAAGAGGTGGCCAGTTGTGGGGAACTGATATATACACAAATGATTCAGATCTCGTTGCAGGTATGCCAATTGATTTTTTTTTTTTTTTAAATGTCATTTATCCCAATGTTAATAACAATCTTATGGGTCTTTTTTGGCAGTTCTCATGCATACTGGTTATTGTCGCCCAACATCATCACCTCCTCCATCCCCCATTCTTGAATTACGAGCAACTGTTCGAGTTCTCCCCCCGCAAGATTGTAAGTTTGCATTTTAAAGGGAACAAATGCTATCTATTCCATAGTATTTTTGACAGATGCTGCAAGGCTATGGAAGAGAAACAAGATTTCTGGCATTATTAGATCTATTACATGCATGTTTGTAGGAAATTCAGGTATATTACTAAGTGCTTGTTTTGGAGTTGTAGTAGTCCTCAAACCACAAATGATTTACCTTATAAAAGCTCTTATGCAAAGAATGTTCTTGCTGCTGCTGGTAAGACCTGGAATTCCAGGAAGGATGTTTCCATTTCCTTTTATGCCTACATGTATGATATTTACGGCAAGATATGGTGATTCTTTCTTCTGGATTTTTTTCAATGTCAGTTTCTGCCAGTCTGATTGAGCATCACCTGCTTTCTTTAGTTATAGTTTTAGATTCTCATATCAAACAGAATCAAGCATGTTCAACATCTTAGGATTAAACAATAGTTTTGGTTGTCCTGCTGTTGCAATTTTTTTTACTGGTAAATCTTTCGAGATGATTATGCTTCTATTATTATTTTTGTTGTTTGTAGCTGGTGAATAGTTAAATGTATTTTCACTTGGTGAGTATAGCTTGTTTTAAACTTGCCTTTTGTTTGTTTAGGCTACACTTCAACACTGAGAAACAATGTCCGCTCCCGTGGTTGGGGTGCTGGAATTGGTTGTAGTTTTCACGTTGAGCGGTGCTGCATAGTCAAGGTAGCGTAATACCTTTTGCTTTGGTGCATATTTTTGATGTTGTTGGACTCTAATGAAGATCTTGAAATAGTTTGCATTTTCTTCATCTGTGTTCTTATGCTTGAACATGAGAGTGTGTAGATTTTTGTCTTCAGTATTTCATCTCATTCTTTTGTTGACTTTGCGGTTCACCTTTCTGTCATGTGGCAGAAGTGTGGTGGAACAATTGACTTAGAGGCTCATCTCACACATACATCTGCAATGGAACCTACTCTTGCTCCCGTGTCTGTTGAACGGACAATGACAACAAGGGCTGCAGCTTCGGTAACCAAGTGGCCCTCTTTTAAATTTTCTTTTGTCACAAGTCAGGTGTCCAGAGGCCTCCAACTGCAATATCCAAATTAACCTGAGTAATTATGCACAGATCTTGATGGAAAGATTCATTGACAATAATAGACACGTGCCTTAAATGACCAATGGAGATGATAGTAATGTGGTTTTTAGAGTGCGATATTCTTCTGATATTCTACATCGTTGTACATATCCTTTTTCTTTCAGTGGTTATCGGTAATTGAATTTATGTTGGTAATGGAACGAAATGATTGTGGCTGTGCCTTAAATTTTTTTTTCCTGACAAAAGGACTTGATTAAATCTCATGTATGACAATATGCAATGCTAATTTAGTATATTAATCATTGAGATACTTGCCTGAATTTTCTGTAGTCAGTTTGCTTTTTGCTTGTTCTAATTTGGAAAAGGCCATGGATTATGTATACAGAATGCGTTGCGGCAACAGAGGTTTGTCCGTGAAGTGACAGTTCAGTACAACCTCTGCAATGAACCCTGGTATTATTCTTCATTTTGAACTGAGAACATTCTTCTGTAATATTTTGTACTCCACTAATGTGATAATGCTCTCTTATCCAAGAATAGCCAATTTATGGATTATATTTGTATTCGTGTATGATAAGTTTGGCTTGTGAAAAATCCTATTTTGCTCAAGTTGATTGTGCATGTTGTGTGTTTTATCACAAAGGGCATCTTCTTGTTATTCTTGTTTGGTGGATCTTGCTGCCATCTCTTCTTCACGTTCCAGATTTTTTTTTTTGTTGTACATTTTCCTTTTCCCTTCATTATTTATTTATTTATTTGCTGTCTAACTGCATTGTCTACTTCTAATTTTTAGTCTTGTTGCATATTTTCTTTTGATTGGAATTGAATTTTTATTTACACCATCATGTTTTAGTTTTATATGCCCACCAAGTTCTGTGTTTCTTTCCATCCATGTTATCACAATATCTTGACTCAGCTTCTATTCATTGCATCAGGCTGAAATATAGTATCAGTGCAGTGGCTGACAAGGGACTAAAGAAGCCGTTCCATACATCAGCTCGACTTAAAAAGGGTGAAGTTTTGTATCTTGAAACACATTTTAAGAGGTATGATTTTTCTAATGATTGTATCTTAAGGAGGTTTTTACTTTAGAATACTGACAATATCTTCTTTCTTTTTCCTTCTACTATAGAGATATATATATATGTATACTAGATTAAATTCTTGGACTAATTACATTCTATTTATAGGCCAGTGAAAACTTGTCAATAACACTAGTCATAATCCATTGAATTGTGGTGCTAAATTTGTTAGTTATGGAACCACCATCTGGTATTAATAGCAGCTGTCTGACTTGCAATGCAATCAACTTCTACTACTGCATGTTCATCATTGTAGAAAATTTCATTGTAAAAGTAAGAATATCCTTTATTTCAGGTATGAGCTCTGCTTCAATGGAGAGAAGGCTATCTGCATTGGCACCACCCCAGGTTCCACCCAGCCACCAGATACAGAGCCGGAAAAACATCATAATGTCCAGACCGGTGACAAAAATCACGACCGGGACATTGTTACAGATGTGTTTCGATGGTCACGCTGTATGATACCTCTTCCTCAGAATCTAATGCATTCTGTTGGAATCCCATTACCCGTCGAGCATCTAGAGGTATTATACCATTTTCTTTTCTCTTGCAAATCCAACAGTTCCTATTATCTTAAATGATCAGGTTAACCGTATGATAGTTTTCCGTTTTCCCTGTTCGGTATAACATGTTCTCGTCGTAAACCAGCAAATCATGTGTGCAATTATAATTTGCCATTGTACAAGATGATACTTTATACTTTAAGAGTTTAGAAAGCACTAGTTAATGATCAATTAACGCCAAGAACTTCCTTCAATTTGTGTACTTATTATTTTTTTTTTTCCTTTCGGTTATTTGATTATGCAGGTGCTCGAGGATAATTTGAGCTGGGAGGATGTGCAGTGGTCGCAAACCGGTGTTTTTGTGGCTGGGAAGGAGTACATTCTCGCCCGTGCGCATTTTCTTTCCGGCACCAATTAGTCACCTTATATATGCTTTTTAATGTAAAGTATTATATACCATCCTTCCATCTATAATATGTATTCCATCTTGTGCTAGTTCAGCTCTTGATTCTAACCCAAAAACAATCTTCATTTTAATTGAGTTATTAATGTACCATTTCTTTCATTCTGATCATTTTTCCTTATTGTTTTCTAATAATGATTTATAAAATGTAGTAGTATATAATAATGTATATTTTTATTGATTTATTGATAACACTGTAATGTTGTTCTTTATTTGATTAGTTTACCAAGACTTAAAAAACAACTGGGTTGAATACTGAGTGTTTGCAGCCCATGTGTTTATTAATCTTTGAACAGACCAAGTCACACTTTACCATGCATTTTAATCAGTACAAATTGGATGCTCTGTCTATTTTATAAAATATATATAAATGAGTCGTGTTTGAATAATTAATATTGTTTTCCATTAAATAGTAATTGGATCATCTTGAATTACAGTAAGAGACAACACTTTCTTTCTTTGATTTTTAATACTATTAAATTGGAATTTCCATCACATTCCATGGAATAAATCAAATTGCTGAATCATTTCATTTGTATTCTTGTGATTTTTTTTTTAATGATAATTTTGTGCAAATTGTTGAACAAATATTCAGAGCTAGTAAAATTAAGGGTAGGTTTCATTGGCACATGAGTACAACAAAGTATGAATGGGTGAAATATAACACTGAGTATTTGTCTTGTTCTATATTTGATATTTAATGGACAACATAATATATTTCGTGGCACAAAGAATGAATAATTACTATGATACTCTTTATGCTGTTTGAGAAGTGAGCCAATAATGATGGTCAAACTATGCTGATGGTCGAAGTGAGCCAATAATAATGGCCAAACTATTCCGATGGTCGGAAGCCATGTCCCTCCACGACAGGCTATTAGCTCAGTGGTAGAGCATTCCCTTAATAATTATGTCGTTGTGCCTAGGTTGTGAGGGCTTTCAGCCTCATAGATAGTTTGGTCGATTATAGAATAGAAATTCAGATTTATTCGGATGAAACTTCCTTTCTATTAATCTGGAAATTCATTTCAAATAGACTATGGTTGGATAACACCAGTGACTTGGCCGATGATGATCGATAGTAACAACAGACTACCAATAGTGATTGTCGGTAGTTAGAGACAAATCTATCATTATGATTTTTTATTTAAATTAAAATAATAATAATAATAATATTTTTAATTGCTCTGTCTCCCATTTTGAATTTTTCTTGTACCAAAACTTTCTTAAATTGCGCTGTACCTGACCTAAAAAACAATGTTCATAGTGTGTGTACTTTGGGGAAGCAGGAGAAGGGTTTTTTTTTAAAAAAAAACAATTTCCATTGTTTTTGGGAATGAAGCCGTGTGCACGTGATCTTGGTGTAATATCACGTGGCAGTGCCCTGCACTGCAGTAATTATGGTCCCATTTAAACAAGTCCAAAAGCGAGTCTCGATCCTGTGCGAGACTCGTTCGTACAGTCACGAGGATGCGATGCAAGATAAACTTGCCACGTGTGGTCCCACTACCCAACATGTGGGCCCCCACACCACCCAAACCATTCTCCACCGTCCATACCTAAATCGATCTCACGGTTGGGATCTCTTTGTTCCCAGTGGGGCCCACATAACAACTAAACGACACATGTGTACGGCCAATGCCCACTAGTCTTAATCACGTGACCGGCGACATGACTTTGTGTATCCCGTCACCACCCCCCACCTCTCTCCGACCTGTGAACCGGTGAGAATAAGCAAACCTCAACCTCACTTCACCTACTCCTTGTTAGCGGATCCTTTTTCTCTCATGCGGATCCGAGTGGGTTAGATAGCATTTTTGTCCTTTAATATTTAAAAAAAATTATTATACATAAACTTAAATGATAACAAAGTCTAATTATTATATTATTAACAAAAGAAAATAATTTTAAATCCAGCTATAGTAATATTCCTCTTAAACATGCTTCTTATTATATGCATATTTAAACTTTTTAATTAGTTGTAACGTCTTTAATGTTGGATTATTGAAAACTCTAGTAGGAGTAAATGAATACTTCATTAAATTACTTTTAATTTTACAGTTTGGTTGTCATTTCATTTATTTTATATCCACAGCCTATGTCTATGTCAGTCAAATTCAAATTATATCCATGTGCGCTATTAATTAATATTATGTTCAAGACTTTTAATATATATATATATATATCATTCAAATGTATATTCATTGCTTGTTCAACTAAAAATAATAATAATAATATTTGTTCTTATGTTCATTTATTTCCAAAGTTTTATATTTATTTTATTTTATTTTGTAAAATCCTACATTAAAGTTTGGTATTAATCTAAAACAGTTACAAATTTTGGGCCTTTTTCTTGCCTACCGCCACATAAATGAGTAATTACTATATAAATATCATATTTTTCTCATATTCTTTTCTATGACTATAATTACTAGACTTCACCTCATTTTTTTTTCCCGTGAGAAAAAATATAGATATGTTAATTTTTTTTATAAATATGAATAAGTGACAAATCCTCAACTTTTTTAATTGGGGAGCTTAATTTAAGCACTCAATATTTGATATCAGAAAAAAAAAATAAGAAAACGATAACCATATTATAAAGTTGGTATATAAATAAATATTATTTTTTTATCAATGATCGTTTAATCTATAGGTATTGGATTTTTTTACATAAGATATTTGTGTTTGACTAAAGACATAGGTTCGAATGTCATTTTACACAGGGGTGAGAGCACATGTATTATTGAGATTGTAATTGCACTCCATGCATATGCCCATATTTGACATGTCAATTATGTATATTTCTGAATATATATGTATATATATATGGGCATTTTTCATCTACGGACACGCGTAAAGTATCTACAGATGACCAATTTAAATAGGAGGGGAGGGGGAGTAAATAAGGATGAATGGGTGAAATTTATTTTATTATTACAACGATGGAAGATCAGATAATTGAGATAAAAAAATATTGTTTATCTCATTTTTTTAGTATGCTATTATTTATAAAAACATCATTTATCCCACTTAACATTATTCATAGTATTGTTTAAAAATATTATTAACATAATAAATGATATTAACTATGAATGATATTAATTGTTGAATTTCAATACAACAGTAGTGAGAGACATTCATAAATAATTTATCTAAGAATTTTCTCATAAAACTAATCCTCCACACAAACACATATATAATGTTTTACACACGCATATGGGTAACTCCCCACTTCAACATAAGCACAAAAGCAATTATCTATTTTTTTAAAAAAAATTTATGTTGGTGGGATTATTAACAACTAAAAGCAAAACACTCCACAAATTGACAACAATAAATAAATAAATAAATAAATTATGGGTACTACTAATAATAAATAAACGGATACATTATGTTATTGGGTAACAAGAGCCTCACATGGAAATGGTACACCAAGCAAATGTGTGAGTTTGGTACAAAAGAATAAATTTGGTTGGTGCTTTTTTTCCCTTGTCCTTTCCTTCTTCTTTTCTCTTCTTCTTTCTTTCTTTCTTTCCATTTATACCCCTCAAATATATATATATATATATATAAATTCATTTTTTTCTAATTCCTATATATATATATATATAAAAAGAAAGATAGAAAGATAGATAGAAAGAAAGAGAGGAAGAGAAAAAGAGAAGAAGTTAAAGAGAAAGAGAGATCATTGATCATGTGTCTAGTGTTTCTTTGTGAAGAAGAGGAGAGAGTGTTGGGAAGTCAAGAAGCACCAGGGAAGTGTCCTTATTGTGGAGGGATGGTTATGGCAACAGACTTTGAGAGCACTCGTAGGCTTTGTTGTCTTCCAATTTGCATTAAGAACAAGAGGAAGTACTCTTGCACTAATTGTTCTCGCCGTCTTGAGACTTATCCTTAGCATTCTTACTTACTTTTTAACTTACTTTTATAACTTTTGTTCTTCTTCTTTTTTTTTTTCTCTTTAATTTATATGTGTAGTGTGTACATATATGGATGATGATGATGATGATGGTTTATGTGCATTTGATTGGTGGATTAATATGTATGTTTTATTGTTGTTGTTGTTGTTAATGGATTGAAGATGTGTGTTTATTTTGTATTGTTTTATAGAGAAATGAAGTTTTTAAGAGTTAATGGTAATGATAATGGTAATGGTAATGGTAATGGTGGTGAATAGGATTTTGGAGGAGATGCATGAATGGTGTGTGAAGTCTATGGAGGGATTTTGTTGTCTAGTAATTTATCATTATTATTATTATTATTATTATTATTATTAATGTGTGGTAAGTTTATTAGTTTATGGAGTCATTCAAAGTGTTGAATTTATATCATGGAAAAAAAATAATTTGAATGTGGAAAAAGAAAGAAGAGAAATTCAAGTACAAATGCAAAACTCATGCTATAATATTATTATTATTATTATTATTATTATTATAAATATGAATACAATGCATATCAACAAACTCATAGCACTTCCATTTTGACCATTACTATTCACTCTTTTAAGAAGATGAAGATGATGAAGAAGAAGAAGAATGGTCAGAGATTCAAAAAAAAAAAAAAAACATAAAACTTAATAATGAAGAAATGTTTTTAATACATAGCAAATCAAGCATTAACTAATTAAATCATGAGAGAGAAAAACAAGAGAGGGGTATTGTGATGCACAAGCATGTCCAATAGGAGTTGATTTATATGATTTTAATGCATGTTTTATATTAGAGTGGGTCCTCCATGATTTTGGGGGGAGCTATGTTTTTAAGTCCAAAAATAGTGAACACTTCCATAAATGTCCTTATCATCAGCATGTTTTAATAATTTCATACTTTCTTAGTCCAGCATGAAAATCATATCAAGATGTGGTGCTGCATGGAAAAGATAAAATTAATAAAATTTTATTTGGATTGATGTGAAAAAAGTGGTGAGATCCAAGACAGGCTTCACTCTGGGGAGTTTAGTTAATAATTCTCTTCTTTTTCTTTTATGAAAAACACAACCACAACCACAACCACAAACTTTATTATATACTCTTATATATATATATATATATATATGAGTTAACAAGTTAAAAGGGAGAAAAGTGACACATTGTTTTTGCATACTGTTTGTTTATGAGGAAATTATAGCTCTCACCAAACAAGTCAGTTTCAATTCACACTGACTGGATCATTTTATTTAGGCAATTTGAAAATTAATATTATTATTTACATATATATATATATATTATCTTAAATTCACATCTTAGTGATAAAATATAAAAATTAAATGAATAATAAAAAAACCAAAGTGCTCCTCCCATCAAAGGTACAAAGTTGATAGCATTGAACAGATCTGGCCTAATTCAGAGAATGAAATGCCACCTACCACCTTCTTCCAATTAAATAATTAATCATAGATTAGATGATCATTCAAAATTAAGAACATTAGGGCTGCCGGGCTGGCTACTAAACCTGCAACTTAAAATCTCACTTTATAAAAAACCAAATTTAGGAAATAATCAGTCACATTATTATAGAGTGGCCGAAAATAATACAAAAACAAATGTAACAATAATAACAATAACATTCAGACCAAAATAACTTCACTGAAAGCAAAATTCATACTAGTTATAAGTAATCACAAATCACCCAATCCTTAAAGAAATAATAGACCTACCATTAAAGTTGAGTTTAAGTCTGGATGCAATTGAGGATGATATATATCAATATATCATATAGCACCACCACCACCACCACAAAATTACAAGAATCATTCTGCATAACATATTATTATCTCAGGTTCTTAAATTTCAAAATCAAAACTGCAAAATGTGTTCAAGGTTCCTCTCCACAAGAATGCATTGCATTTAAAAAATTAAATTTCGAATATAATCTGCCCTATGTGACAGCCGATTAAAAAGATCTCGAAGAGAAACAAATTCTAGTTCATCCGTCTGATAAGCTCATTGATGTAGTTCTCCCGGTTTCCGGCATCACCACCTTCGACATAATGATTCCTCTTCTTCTTAAGACCACCCAAAGGTGCCTTGAGTTTGAATGGCCACAGGAAGTTGTTTGCCTCCTTGAAGTGGGGACCAACAGTCATGATCTCATGGATTAAATCTTCAATGCAGATAATGCCATACTTTCCCAAGGCCTATAATGATCAAAGAAGAAAAAAGAACATTGCAAATCAATAGATGACTACAAACCAAATAAAATTGCAAAAAGAAAACCCTTCGGTATCAGGTTTAAACCTGTTCAATGACGGAGTTCTCAGCCAGTGGGGTCCTCTGCTTGTTCAGTTTTCCATAACCCCTCTTGTATATCAATTCCCTAACACTCTTCAAATTTGGGTACCTAGAATATCGACAAGTCGACCATGAACAATCTCTATACACAAAAGGATAGTGGCAAATGCATATACAATAAAAAATCACAAGCATTTAATACCCATATGTCACATAAGGCTCAACCCTGTGCAACATGTTCATTGTAGCCTTGTTAACTTTAAGGAACACACCATTGAATATCTGCACACGTACAATTATATTAAACAAAAATGTAACCGGTAAATATGGCAAAACAAGTATTTTACACTGTTTACCTGTCTCAGACGCAGGAGCTGCAAGATTTTCCTGGTCTTTGGGTGCATGGCATTGATACTACATTGTTTGAAAAGATATAATCAGTAACAAGGTGGAATAACAAAGATATCAAATTACATAATGCCATTCCCAAAATTATCAAGCAAATAGAAGACCCAGATTTAATGAATTTAGATAAGCACCACATAACAGCAGTCCACATACTCCAATAAACACGAACCATCAGAAAATAAGACACAGTGAGCTTATAGAAAATCATTGTACTCCATGGCAATTCACTGTGATAATTTAAGTCTGCCAATATAATTTTGCCTTACAATAACATGTATCACTATGGCATATACATGATTTCAAATTGCTCATCTTCTACTTACAAGACATGATTCCAACTAGATTGACACTTAACTCCGAAGCCATCAAAAGGTTTAATAAGTCAATAAAAACACACATCAAAAGAAATTAAAACCAAGAAACAGTCCAAAATCAGCATTCAACAGAACGGAATAAAAATAGTTCCGACTACATATTCAACACTAGAACAAGAAGGAGCTCATACATCATCTGCATAGACACTAAACAAACTAAATGCCTGACAAATGCATGCCAACAAAACAATACCACAGATTGTTACATCTATTCTAAAGCCATCTACGATAAACATGTAATATATGAACCCATTACTTAGTCTTGAAATAACATTTTAACTGACAACAATATATTGAAGAAAACAATCAGAAAGAGGAATTAGATTTAACAAAAGGCAAGTTGGAACTTGTACATATGGCACATTCACGAGTTTTGTTGACAATGAGCGGAAATTCAGCAACTCTCAAACGATCAGCATGTTGATAAAAGGAATGGCCTCAAACCTCATAATGTAATTTCTTTTTCACTCTCACTTTGAGCTCCAAAGCATCAATTTTTATCGACCCGTGAAGTTAATGATTCACAAAAACAAGCACAGCAATTGACACCAGTTCTTAGCAATATACAATATGATAATCATACGCACAAATAGAGAGCTTGCATGAAAAATCCATCAAAAACACCACAATACTCAACAAAATAATGAATCAGTGAGTAGAGACAAGATAAAACAGCATACCCCCGGATACGGATGATGAAGAGAAGCTTGGGTTCAGGGCTGACATAAAAACCTCCCTTGAGCCTCGACTCCCGCTTCAATTGGATCAGCTCCTTCTCCTACAAAGGCGCAAAACCTCACACCCTCATTCCACAGTCATCAACCACAGCAAGCCAACCAAGCAACAAAGAGATCTCACTTACCTGAGTCTCGTACTCTTTGGCGTACTGCCGAGCACGAGAGAAAATAACCCTGCGGTTTTCCTTATCCTTCTTCTTCCTGCCATCCAGCTCCTGCTTCTTCGCCAGCGCCCATTCCTCCTCTCTCTTCCTCTTCTTCAGCACCGACTCCGGCACCACCGCCTCCTTCGCCGCCATCTCCTTGAGAAGAGCCAGATCGGAACCCTAGATTGGGGCTTCTGGATGAAAGATCTCGGCGGCGAGGGCTTGAAGAGAAGGAGGAGAAGAACTGCTCCATTTCTAGGGTTTTTGAGAAACGAGGACTTCAACATTGGACGGCTCTGATTCAATCACACTTGCGATTCAATCTAGACCGTAAAATGATCTTTGGGCTAGTGGGCTTCCGTTCTTGCCTTTTTGGGCCTTTGTCATGAGAACTGGGCTCGGCTGTGATTTAATCGTGAGTTTGATTTAATCTGGACCGTAGAATTAGCTCTAGTTTTCATGGGCTGGCCATCGGTTCTTTTCCCCAGTTTGGGCTGTTTGAGGTTCATGGAACTGGGCCTTGGGCTGGAATCAAACTGTTGTGATTTAATCTCGAGTATGATTTATTCTGGGCTTTGCCTTCATTGTCCTTTGGAATTTGGCCCGTGCTGATTAACGGATGGCTGTGATTCAATCATGAGTGCGATTTAATGGGGACCGTTCTATTATGAACAATGGACGGCTGTGATTCAATAGCGAGTATGATGCAATGTAAGGGAATGACCAAAAATAAGGTGGATTTAATTATATATAATATAATGATAGGTGATTGATTATGAAATATACAATAAACTTTTCATATTAAAAAACTCATGAGTCATGATCATATATTCCTAAAGATATTCAATTAAAAATACTAGATCTTACCGACAAAAATTGCCGACAAAAATATCTCTAAACAAGATCCAAAAAATAAAATTGACTATATTAGATTTTTATATGATATTATTCACATGAAAGAATATTATCATATAAGAGTATTCTTCATAAAAATTATTTACGAACATATCTTCTCTTATTCTCAATTATTTAGAGAACAAAGCAACTTGGTATTCTTAATTAAATTTGCAAAGAATAAAAAATTTAAAAATTGTAATAAATAAATAAAGAGAGGAGCATTGAGCCATAAGTGTCAATTAGAGCAGATTTTGACTTTAAAAAAAAAAAGGAATTCATGTCTCTATCTCAAGTCTTCTCTGATTTAAAATGTGGAAAAGGATAAATTGTGCAACTTTATTCTTGACATTAAAGTCCAAATGTAAACCAATTAGATTGCAAAAATAAAATAAAAAACTAAAGAAAAAAAAAAGGAGCTGAGTGTGGACTGTGGACCAATTTATTGGGAAATTGGATAATCTATGTCTTTATAAATAAAAACAAAATTCAAACATACGAACGTTCAGTTGAACACAATGCCAATTAAGATGCTACTAATTTAAATTGGTTGTCATAGTTGTAGTTGAAATAGGATTGGACGCACAAAGTGATTGAACAATTTAGATCAAAATACTATCGATTCAGATTTTTCAAATATTGTGCACAAAGTGATTGAACGATTTAGATTAATATATTATGCATCTCATTTTTCACTATATTATTATTCATAAAACAGTAATACTATTTATTGAACAGTGTTGAACTTTTGGATTGAAATCGAACAGTTGATAGTAACATTCGTAAATTTAAAATCTACAAATGTATGCAGATGATTCTTCCTCTGCATAAGTTGAGGTTGAAATGTCATATATTAATTTGGCTTCAAATTGTAACATATTTGTCACAATATATATTCAACATATTTGATTATGATAATTATCAGTACAGAGAAAAATTTTAAAACGCTTGAAACAAGTTCATGCTTGGTCCATGACATAACAAAATGAATATGATTATAAAAATTAGGATTATTCAAAGTGAGGGATGAGTCTAATTTATTATTATTATTATTATTATTATTATTATTATTATTATTATTATTATTATTTGACTTTGTGTTGACTGTTGTTCCTCTCTTTGAGCTGGCTATTTAATAATTAAATTTATTTAAAAAAAATACTAATACTAGTATTATTTATTATCATTTAAAAAATTATAAGTTTTAAAATATTTAGTTTTATTATTATTAATGAAATCGAACTTTGCTTTGAGTCAAATAGATTATCTTAACCCTACATTTTTATTCACCGACCAAACATAGATTTTTTTTTTAATTTATTAAAATAAAAACAATACAGGAGAAAAAAAAAATGACAAACTACATAAAACAAAAGAAAAAGTAGACAAAAGAAAACAACAATATAAATGAAATGCATGTTTTTCTATCCATGAGCATTGACTATCAACGTTAGTGACTTTCTCCATTTTTTATTTTTCACATGTATGCATGTTTAATGCTCATATATATATATATATATATAATTTTTTTTTTTTTGGTAAATCACTAAACTTTGGTCAAATATTATTTTGATCACTGAATTTTAATTTGTTTCAAAATGCTCACTAGAGTTACTAATTATTTCATCAGCAGGTCATCCAATGGACTAACATCTTCATTAGCTGATGTCGAGGGCTCCACTGGTGCGCTGACTAGCTTTTTCCACCCTCCACATTAGCTAGTGAAGATGTTAACCTATTCAGTGACCTACTGATTAAATGCTTAGTAATTTTAATGAGCATTTTGAAACAAATCAAAATTCAATGATTAAAATAATTTTTTGACCGAAATTCAGTGATTTATCAAAAAAAAAATTAATTCATGTTTGATTGATTATTAGTTATGGTATTTTATATATTTAAGGAATATTGTTTATTTAGCATATATTATTAAAATATAATAGTTTGTACTTCATTGGAAGTCTATAATCAAAACTCTCAATATTGTGGATAAGTTACTGATAAAATTCAAACATTCCACTTTTAAATTATGAAGAAAATAAGATAACCAACTACCCTATAGACCGGTTGTTCTATAAATGAAATTAGCTTCAATAGTTTTCACCTTTTTTATTTGATTAAAAAATAAAATATGCAACTATGTCATTTCACAAAGAAAAGTATCATCGGTTCTTTTGTGAAAAAAAAACATAAATAATAACCCACTTTTTGAGACCACTAATGTGTTGACTAGCTAGGCTTTTCCCAGCATGCACATCAGCTAATGAAATGATTAGTGATTTTAATGAGCATTTCGAAACAAATTAAAATTCAGTGATCAAAATAATATTTGACTAAAGTTCAGTGATTTACCCAAAAAATTAATACATATTTGATGGATTATTAGTTATGATATTTTATATATTTGAGGAATATTGTCTATTTAGCATATATTATTAAAATACAATATTGTGTATTTCATTATATGTCTATAATAAAAACTCTCAGTATTGTATTACTATCTTCTTCTCCGCATGTGGTTTTACCTCCATGGACCATTTTGTGGACAAGTTATAGATAAAATTCAAACATTCCACTTTTAAGTTAGGAGGAAAATAAGATAACCAACTACCCTATAGACTGTTTGTTCCATGAATGAAATTAGCTTCTATAGTTTTCATCTTTTTCATTTGATTAAAAAATAAAATTCGCAACTATGTCCTTTCACAAAGAAAAGTATCAATGGTTCTTTTGTGAAAAAAGAACATAAATTAATAACCCGCTTTTTTGAGGCCTCTACCAGTGCGCTGATTGGGCTTTTTCCGGCCTCCACATCAGCTATGGAAGATACTAATCCATCAGGTGACCTACCAATGAAATTATTAGTAATTTTAATGAATATTTCGAAACAAATCAAAATTCAGTGATGAAAATAATATTTGACCAAAGTTTAGTGATTTACCAAAAAAAATTAACCCATGCTTGATGGATTATTAGTTATTATATTTTATATATTTGAGGGATATTATTTATTTAGGGTATATTATTATTAGAATACAATACTATGCATTTCATAATAAGTCTATAATCAAAACTCTCAATATTGAATTACTATCTTCTTCTCCTCATGTGGTTTTATCCCCATAGACCATTTTGTGGATAAGTTATAGATAAAATTCAAACATTCCACTTTTAAGTTAGGAGGAAAATAAGATAACCAACTACCCTATAGACTAGTTGATCCATCAACAATAGAGCAATCAAAACAGGCTGGCGGGGCGGGCCGGCAAAATGCCAACCCAACCCGACCCGTTTTGGGTTGTGGGTTGGGTGGGCCGGCCCGCCAAAAAATCAAAATAATTAATTTATTTTATTTTTATAAATGTTGTAATATATGAAACATTGAAAACATTCATTATAAATTCATAAAAAAACTAAATTAAAAAAATTAAAACATGCAATAATTAACAAAAATAAAAAAACATCCATTATAATATTCAAAACCTAACAAAAATCAACAATAATTACAAAAATCTCTAAATAAAAAAACACTATTATAAATTTACAATCAACAAAAATTTAAAAAAACAACAACAAACCACAAGATAAAACATCTATTACTAATTATAACGTTCATCCATTACTAAACAACAAAAATTTAACAAAAATTAGCAAAGCACAAAAATAAAAAACATCCATTACTAATCATAATATTCATCAAAAATCAATAGTCATTAAAAATGTTTTGTTATCTCCATATTTCTTTTTAAAAACATAATTAAATGCATATTAAACTTCATTAAAAATTATTTATTTATTTTTTTTAATTTAAATCCTTAACAATATGTCAATATCAATATATATATATATATTATATAAAAATATATTATATATATATTAGAGGCGAGCCGACCCGCCCCAACCATGACGCTGCGGGTTGGCCCGTTAAACCAGCCTCAGGGTGCCTATAAAAGACCAACCCAAACCGCCCATTTTTATTGGCGGGGCGGGATGACGTGGCCAGTGCTCAATCGATGACTCTAATCAACAAAATTAGCTTCAATAGTTTTTATTTATTTTTTATTTAATTTAAAAATAAAGTAAGCAGCTATGTCCTTTCATAAAGAAAAGTATCAGCAGTTGTGAAAAAAAATAATAATAATCCATTTTTTTCACTTTTCTAATTAAAGTAAATATTACTATAACTTCTCTTGCTAAAAAACAAAGGTCGACAATTTTTTCTTTTGCTTTTTTTTTTCAATAAAGATATATTTAGTACTTTGAAGTTTTCTTTATATATAATATAATTAAATGCTTTGAAGTGAAGCAAGATCTTGTCAAAGTTTCATCACAAAACCGTGTTGCAAGGGACAGTTCATAAAATATCAATTGCTCTTTTACATCTCAATTTCCATAAATTTCATACCTTTGTGCTTGCCTTGTTTATGAAGGTATTGACTCATTTTCCCTTCAAATGCATTAAAAGCAACGCCTTAATTAATTAAAGAACTAATTATGTAATTACATTTTAATTTTAAATTTAGATACAAAAATCATCTTTGATTATTTATCATCAACATGTTTGTCTAATCATAATAAATAGTGATGTTTCAATGGGCCCGTTACATCGTTGTTGCATTTAAAAGTCATTACAAAGACTTTATAATTTTCGGTATTAAACAAATTAATTATATACGTTTTAGTTATAAGTATTATACTAAATTAAGATAGTTTTGTCTTCAGTGTTAATGAGTCAATTAATTAAGAGTCATTGAAGTGAAATTTCTGTAGAATGTTTAGTAGACTTGGAAGTTAGGTCTTGGTACATGCATATGCTTTTCAAAGCTTTTGACGTGGAATTTGAGGGAGAGAGAGAGAGATCCATGCATGTGCATTTACAAAATTCTAACAGTACGCAAAACTCTACTTAGGGTAGCAGGAGAGTATGCAGGCATGAGTGGGTGGTCAGGAGGTCGAATTCCTCTGTTAGTGCAATATCGTTCATTTACTATTTCTTTTTGGTCTTTTGTAGAACATGTCGTATTCTACACGACTTCAGGTTATAGAGAAGGAAGATTTACTATTATGGATTTATGGTGTTTGATATATTATTTTCGGCGCATATAACCATCATTATCCTGCTTGCTATCATGTTAGCTAGTTTGTTATGGTAAAGCTTTCAGGAAGATGTTAAACCGCCATAATTAATGCACTACCGTATTTGTACTTTTGACAACTCCTTCTGAGAAAATGCTTGTTGCCTTTGTAAACAGGCAGGGGTGGAAAGTTTTATTCGTATTATTATTATTATTTACTTATTATAATAAATAATGCATATTATATTCATTTTTTCTTGGGTTAGTGTAACATAAATGAGTCAGTAGTATGCAAGCATGAATGGATAGGTAGGAGGGTCTGTTTGATACACACAAAAATGAGAGACAGGACATCACAAATTTTTTTGTCTCTTGTTTGATTTGCAAGTATGTTTAGGGTATAGCACAACAACGTGTTTGAGTACAGCACAAGTTGGAAAAAAAATTGTCCCACCAAAACCATGGTATAAGTTTTAAGTTATGGGACAACACAACAAAAGTCAATTTTACCCCACTTTAAATCCAAAAATTACAATAATTAACTAAAACGCATCCCATCCAAAAATTTACAGTTGTCATTCAACGCTCTACCCGATCTAATCCACGGCCGTGAACCTCCTTCCTCGGCCTTCCCCTCCGCCACGGTACTTTTCTTTTCAAATCTCTCTCCTCTTCTCTTGCCTTTCCCCTTCTTACTTTCTATTCTCTTTGAGAATTCTAGGGTTTCCGGGCATCTTTCAAGATCTATCGGTCTTCTTCTATGCCAATTTTTTTACATTTATTTATTAAATTAAAAATAATTATTATGTTAAGATTCTTCTTATCTCTAATTATAATAAACTCTCTAATTATAATAAACTTATTTAATCTTGTGAATTACTGTTAAAAATATCAAGATAATTAGTTTTTTTAATAAGATAAGAAATGTTAACAAAATTTATAATATATTTTTCATAAATAATTATTAGTTAATATATTTAAAATTTTAAAAATATATTTGTGCCAAGTAATTTAAATTTTTTTTTGTTAATTTTCTTATTCCACAATACTATAAGGTATTCTAGAAATTTTATATTTAATTGTGTTATATTAATTTGTGTTGTCCTTTGAATATCAAATATGGCACAAAACAAATACTTGTGCTGTACTACAAGCACTTGTGATGTGTTGTATATGTACTCTTGTGCTGTACCTTTGTGCAAATCAAACGGACCCTAAAAGTTACAGGGAAACGAAGATTTACAATTATGAGGTTATGGTGCTTGATATATTATCTTCGGCGCATATGACAAATCATCATTATTCTGCGTATTAGTTTGCCATGATAAATTTTTAGAAAATTGTTAAACCACCGTAATTGATGTACTACAGTACTCGTCATTTTGACATCTCCTTGTGAGACAATGCTTGTTGCCTTTGTAAACGGGTATAAAGTTTTATTTGTATTATTCTATATTTTATTTATTATAATAAACAATGTATATTATATTCATTATTTACTAGGGTTAGTGTAACATAATATTCATAGAATAAATGAGACGGTAGTGCATTCGAGAACATATTTTAAAATAATTATATATATATAATAACAATGGTTGGTGTTACTTGTCAAGAAAACCCGTAAATATGAAAAAAAAATGAACAAATATAATTATGAAATAATGCTATTTTATTTTCACATTTAATCAATCATATATTCACTTAATCCGTACTAATCACAATTAAAAAATATTCATGTTAAAAACACATGAATATTTTACGTGAAATTGATTTAAAAACTCCATCCAATGACCAAGGTTTGTATCATATAATATAATTAATTGCAAAATTATTTATATATATATATAATGTAAAAAAAAAATATATTTAGTGAATGGATAATGTTTTAATAATTTATCCTTTAAAAATATGCCACGTAGACGATTCGTGTAAACCCGAGAAAGGGAAAACAGGCGTGTTGTCGGCACGTTGCCATCACGTGCAAAAGATAACATTAAATATTAAATTATTATTAATAATAAGGAATTCCAAAGGTACCCTTAAATAATTAGATATTTGCCTATAAGTTGGTTTAATATCTAGATTAGTTTATTCTAATCATTTTTAAAGGAGCTAATTTAAGATGGGTCAATTTTTATTAGAGTAAAAAATAAAAAAATTAAAAAAAAAACTAAATTTTATAAATTGGTTTATAAGATACGTGTCAAGAAAAGAGCTTTCATGGGACACGTATCTGTTCACACATGCAGAGATACTAATTATAATAATAATTATTAAAAAATATATATATATATATAATTTAAATACAAGTAAATGTTTTTAATCATATACATATGACTCTGAATATTTTAGAAGGTCATGTTGGTTTCTTTATTAATAAAGTTTTTTTTGAAGGGTATATGTGGACATTTCCTTTCCTAGTCTATATATATATATAAATAAAAATGTCTATATAAACACTCATCACAACCTCTCTAAACATTCCATGTGTTTCAAGGCTTATCAAAGCATTTGTTCCTCTGGTTTGCTTCAAGGTACGTTACTTTATGTTCTTCACTTTTCTTTTTATTTTTTTTCTTTGTTTTTATTTTTAAACACTAGTTTTAATATATATATACATATACATCATCATCATCAGACAAGTTAAAACATGTTTTTGGATCTAAATATTCGTTTTAAATATGTTCTTATATTTATATATGATATTTTTCAAAGTGAAATGATAAAAAACAATAAGTACTTTATTTAAATAAAAAGATGTCTGAAAAATTTATAGAGTTAATATTTCAATACACATATTATGTTGATTATCGTTTTATGTGAGTTTTAGGATGTGATCTCGGATCTTTATTAAAATAAACACTCAATAAAAAAAAATATGTGTTAATAGACTAAGTCACATACAGTATTTTAAGTATTTCCAAACTATATTGGATATGTGTTGATTAAGGATTAATAATTGTTTTTAATTTTAACTTGTAGATGATCCATCCCTATTTTTGTGAATTGTAGTCTTTTTAAACTTAAACTTTCATTATATCTAGTCATACATCTCTAATTCAAATTTATTAAGTTTTTTAACATTTTAACACTGTAACATACTTTGGATTAAGAGTTAATCATGGTATTATAATTATCATTATTTAACTTAGTATACAATCAAAGTAGCATTGTCGGTTTCTTTATAGTAAAATTTTCCTGGAATTATAAGTTATTTTATTTACTATTATTATTATTATTATTTAATCAAGCTATCCTTGTTAGCAAAGTTGGTAAAAAAATTAATATTATTTATTTTTAAAGTACAAAAAAAGAAAGATATAAAATTCAAAGTTGAAATATAAAAATGGATGAGATGGCATCCAATTCTTTGGAAATTTCGTGGAGATTTGGCCATTTGGTCCACCAAACTTTTTATAATTAATTTATTAAAAAAAAAAAAAAATTAGATTCAAACATCCACATTGAGAGGCATGCATCATGCATGTTGCTCAATCTTGTCAAGGTGGACAATTGCCGAGCTTTTTCTTTGTTTATGTCTTGATTATTATTAATTTTTTTTAAAGTTATTGCTTTTAAGTCATACATGTCCTCCAAATAAAATAATTTTTTTTAGCTCATAATTGAACTTGTTTCATCTCCGGTGATTGTTTTTAATTTTTTTCCTCCGATTTGTAGGTTTTTTTTTTCTGTTTTTTGTTTGTTTGTTCTAGAGTTTGTCTGTTTTGTTTTTATTTTTTTTTAATAAAATAATAGTTTATTCATTTTATTAAAATAATATAATAATAATATTTCATTTTACATAAATATTTAGATTTACTATTATGTCATATTATCTAATTTTAATAATTTAGTAATTACGCATGTATTCTTTGTTGCAAGTATTTTTGTCATATCGGATCCTAATATATCATAAGTCAAGGATCCGAGGTTTATTAAATTATTATGAAACTGCTTTTAATGGAAAACGTTTATCATACCGGACTTTTATCCATTGGATGGAGGAGGATCCAATAAAGAGCAAAGACCCGACCCGTTAAAAGAATCTAAATTATATAATATAATTTAAAAATTAAATTATTTCTTGAATTTTTTTTACATTTATACCCCACAATAGTTTATATATCTCCTCACTCGACTTCCAAACCCATAATTAATTCACGAATTATATCTAAATATTTATTAATGTTGATTTACTAATTAATTTAGACAAATTATCGAATTATAGTATTAATTAGAAAATTATTAACTGAATATTTTTGAACATATAAATACTTTGGAAATCAGTTATTTTTCATGAGGTTTTCTGCAGGATGCAAAATTTTGAAATCAGACCGGTGGCAACGTACTGTTTTGGCGTGTCCTCTGACTAACCGTTGCAAAAAGATATCGATATCGTAACCAGATCTCGAGGCAAAATAGACGGTTCAGATTTAGTTAACGTATGCTCCAAGCGTTCTATAAATAACTATTTTTGGTAGGAAATCATCCGGAAGTTTCCACTGCTCTCTTTGTCATCAGTGTGCTCACCGCTCTCGCCGCCGACCACGGCTCGCCGGAGAGTATGGTTCGCCGCCATTGAAGTGATTTGCGAGGAACTGGAGAGGAAGAGCAGAGGAAGGCTTCTCTGAACTCTTTGGTGAGAGCACTGATGGTGGAACAGTGATTTGATGGTGTTTTTTGTTTGGTTTTTTGGTTTTTAACGTGTAGGGTTTTTGGATCTGTTCTTGAATGGGGTTTGGGGGATATTGTGTGTAGGTTTGAGGGTTTCATCTCTCCTGCGACGCAGATGGAGCAACGAAGGAGTGGTTTTTCGCCGTTGAGGTCTTTTAGGCCGCGGGATGAGGAGCGGGGTGGCTCCTGGGGTGGTGGTGGAGGGGATGAGATTCAGTCCTCGTCGGATACTTTTGATATCCCTTCCAAGAATGCTCCTATTGAAAGACTCCGGAGATGGAGGGTATGTGATTTGAAATCTCCTTTGTTTTTTCGTTTACTTTGAATTAAGATTTTGTTAATTGGATTTTTCGTTTGGAGTCGTTTGATTCCTTTGGGTTGCGTTCAATGCGGGAGGTGAGTTATTCTTGCTTGTTTTGGAAGAGTTTAATGCTTTTCGTGTTTGTTGTGCTTTTTGTTTTTGTTGCGCAACTTCGTGAATGGAGTTAATGGATTATGACCAATAACTAGAATTTTC
Organism: Dioscorea cayenensis subsp. rotundata; assembly: GCF_009730915.1. NCBI lineage: Eukaryota > Viridiplantae > Streptophyta > Magnoliopsida > Dioscoreales > Dioscoreaceae > Dioscorea > Dioscorea cayenensis. Next base: position 30,603,840 of record NC_052479.1, on the reverse strand, counting down.
ATGGTAGACTTGTGAGTCAATGTCCTGTTTTCAAATTGGGTTTTCGACGGGTGCGGTACTGAAATATACGTTTTGGAAGTTGACAGGTTTTTATTACTCTTAAACCATTTGCTGTTTAGGTAATGTTAATTTTTGAGGATTAGTAATTTCCAAACTAGGTTTTGGTGGTAAAATGGTGTCTCTGGGGATTAAAGTCGGTCCTCTTATTATTCTTTATCAATAATGATAAGCACAGTGTTGTTTTGTTATACTGTTGATCTTATTAGTAATAACAACAATACACTGTTAGCGGAATCTCAGTATTTCTTCGGAGTTAGGCTTCACCCATTTTCTCAACTCTTTGTAGAAGTAGTTTTTGGTTAATTGCTTAGATAAGTGATCTGTTTTTCCATAAGAATTGCCTGCCAGCTGCTTGCTTTGCTGAACACCGTTTACCTTGTTATCTTTTTTTTTTAAAAATAAATTTTATCAATAAAAATTAGAGTATGAGACTTAGCTGGTGCTGGTGAAATGTTACTTGTATGAACTGGTCTTATAAAGGGAAGAAATGAGATGGTTTTATGGAGAACTGAATATCTCCTGGTCATACCAACTTTCTCCCCGCTGGTGTTTTGTGAGACTAGCAATGTGGCACGGTGAATCATCTTTTGGCTCAGACTGCTAAACCCTTGTGGTTGCAATATCTCTTGAGATGAGTGATGAGGGGATTACAATGGCAAGCTTTTGAATGGACAATGCCCTTTACCTGATCTTCTGAATGTTTTGGTAATAAAATTGTTTCACATTGGATATTTCTTTAGGTGGTGTTTGGTTGAACTTGCTCCCCAACCAATCATTACCTTTGAGATAATTTTGATTAGGAATAAGTAATTATAGAAAATTTTATTAATAAGCTGTGTTTATTAATTTCTATTAAAAAGTTAGAAACTATTAATAAACGTCAATTGTTAAATAAAAAATAATTTCATTAAAAAACACTAATAAGTAATTATAGAAAATTTTATTAATAAATAAGCTGTGTTTATTAGTTACTAAGAAAAAGTTAGAAACTATTAATAAATATCAATTGTTAAATGAAAAATAATTTTATTAATAAGCTGTGTTTATTAATTTCTATTAAAAAGTTAGAAACTATTAATAAACGTCAATTATTAAATAAAAAATAATTTCATTAAAAAACACTAATAAGTAATTATAGAAAATTTTATTAATAAATAAGCTGTGTTTATTAGTTACTAAGAAAAAGTTAGAAACTATTAATAAATATCAATTGTTAAATGAAAAATAATTTTATTAAAAAACATTAATTAAGTAAAAGTTTGTTCAAGTTTAGATAGAAGTTTTCCTCTAGAACTAATTGTAACTTTCAAAACTCAAACCCAACTTATTCTAGTTTATTTCAACTCCAACCAAACACACCCAACATCTCAATAGTGGAATATACATACTATTATATCACTTCTTTAGAATGAATACTTCTTCCCTGGCAATTGTTGTTGCTACTTGCATTATGAACAATTTTGTAGGCTGGTAAAGTGGTACTCATTCTTTCATAACAAGTTGTTGCCTTCTTGGTTCTTTCTTCTGTAACTGATTTAGGAGAAGGAAGAAATTTGATGATTTTTTTAAACTGAAAATTATCTGCCCATATCAAATATTCTGTTCTGAGAGTAGGGTTGATACAGTGAAATATTATGTCCAATTTTGTTGTGTGTGATTGTGTGTGCGCGTGCGCGTGTGTCCTCTTGTAATGCTACATCCTTTTCCTTGTTGTCTCCCTTGAGAAGAGATGATCAGATTATGATGTCAAGCTTTTGAACATACAATACTCTTTTGCCTTATCTTACGAAGAGAAATTGGGATTCTATGTTCTTGCAAGTTGTTATAGTATTCAAATAGCTCAATTCTTTATCTTACAGGCAACTTTCATTCAATTATGTTCTTTGTATGCACAAACTATCGCTCTGGAGAAATGACAAATTGCATTGACTGAATATGCTCATATTTTACATTTGAATAGCAAGCAGCACTCGTGTTGAATGCATCCCGCCGTTTTCGATATACTCTGGATTTGAAAAAAGAGGAAGAGAAGGAACAAATAAGGAGGAAGATACGTGCACATGCTCAAGTGATTCGGGTATTTGGATGCTTTCATAGAGACTACTTTGTTATGTGTTTCCTTGTATTATTCTATGGTTGGTTTTTTGATTGTGGAATTCTGGATATCTCAGGCTGCGTTTCTTTTCAAGGAGGCCGGGGAGAAGGAAGGACCAGGTGGGTTTCTGTCTTAAATTTCTTCTGTCCACTTACGGATTAGGTGATTTGTAGCCTTTTTTATATTATTTCACTCCCATGTATGGAGTTGTAAATTTTATTTAGTCTCTTTACTTTTGCCATTTGAAATGTTCATTTGTTTCCTAGTTTTTGTATATGGGTTAGTTTGACAGTTTCTCGTTGCCTCGCAAACAACACATGCTGTCAAACTTAATGTGATATGCTAGCTGTTATTTTCATTTCTGTAGTCTCAGTTTAGAGGTCAAAGACTTTTGTGACTGAACTTGTTTACATTTCTCAGTTCATCTTGATGAATGAGAAGTATATTGATTTTACCTTTTTCTTTGGCATTCTCTATTTTTGTTGGTATGTGTTGACCTTGATTTGATATGAAATTCATTTTATATTTCATGGCTGCTCATCGGTGTCATAATTATCTTAAATGAATTTGCATATGTGGAAGAGTTACACTTCTGGTGCTGAGAAAAATTATTTTTTCCTTTTTCCTTTTTTTTTTGGTTTCTATCACCTTTTTGACATTATTAGCAATGATTTTGTTGATGCACTTTTTCTTTTGTCCAATTCTATGGGTTATTCTTATACTTTTTTAGTTTAATCATTTTAAACTAAGCTCGTATCTGTTGTGGCATATTTCTGTAGGTACTTCTGGTGGAACACCGGCCCTTCCTATTGGTAATTATGGAATTGGAATGGAACAACTTACTGCAATGACTAGGGACCATGATTTTTCTGCTTTGCAAGAATATGGAGGGGTAACAGTTTCTTGATTTAAGGATATGCACCTGATGTTCTTTGTGGCCTGGTATTGATTTGTAATTAATTATCTCGAGTACTGTAGGTCAAAGGGCTGTCAAATTTGTTGAAGACAAATTTAGATAAGGGAATAAGTGGAGACGATTCTGAGTTGTTACGGAGGAGGAATGCATTTGGGGCAAATACATATCCCCGAAAGAAAGGCAGAAGTTTCTGGGTAATTCTCTTTGATGCCGAAGGTGTTCCACTCCTAGGAAATTGGTGATTTCATGTGACCATGTAGTCTTCCTCCATTTGTAGGTTTTCCTGTGGGAATCTTGGCAAGATCTAACACTAGTAATCCTTATGATAGCTGCTGTTATATCTTTGATTTTGGGTATAAAGACTGAGGTGAGCTTGAGTTCTTAATTGCATCATAAATGTTGTTATTTCATCCTTTTCAAATATTTTCACTTAATAATTTGTCGCCTATATCTTTTAAATAATAAGTAGTTTTAATAAACAATGCTGCTAATTGTGTATATGCCATATTATTCTTTTTAGCTGATTTCTCATAATGTTTTTTTAGCTTGTACCATTTTTAGTTGAATAAATTTGGGATTATTGATGATTGAAGCAAGGGTTTGCAAGGGGAGTGCACTGTGGGTGTTGTTAGGGATCTTATACTTTCTGCATATGCATATGTATAACACCAGAGCCCCGAAGTCTGATATTTTTTCTGTAGCTATTTGTTACTTCTTAGTATGTTTTGCTTAGAAGTGAGAAAATAATTGCATTGTTTACCTTGAGAAATAGAAGGCAAAAACTGTTCTAAATGAAACCTTGGCATTCACTGATATCTTGGAGATAATGCATTGTCTATTAGTCAGCAGATAAGCCAATTGAGTACGAGAAATTTTCTGTATGTTATTTGAGCTTTCTTTTCCTTGTCTTCACCACGTTGCAATAATTTTTATTGCATGCTTATTTATATGTCCATCTTAGAGATTGTTAGATTTTTATATTTTTGGTACTAGTGGTTTTTATATTTTTGGTACTAGTGGGCCCTATATGGGCTTAGGGGTCTTACACCAAAGTCTCAAGACTTAGTGGCTCAACTCCTATACCTATATATAAACCCATTATATTTCTATCACACAACCGATGTGGTACTATATTTTCAACAGAGATAATGCATGGTATCTTACACCGTTTAGCAACTTCATTGTTGTCTTCTAGTTTTATGATATTTTGTTTGCTTATCCACCTGTTATAGGGTATTAAAGAAGGATGGTATGATGGTGCAAGCATTGCGTTCGCTGTTATCCTTGTTATAGTTGTGACAGGTATGCTTTATAATTATAACACTATGATCCTTTCTCTCTTGTTAAAATGTATGCGTTGCTTTCTTATTCTTTTCTGGAAGCTGATGGTTTGGACGATACTAGAATATAGTTCATTATTTTGTCCCTTCCTAGAATATAAATCATTATTCTGTCCCTTGTCGTTTTTTATCATGCAGTGTCCTTTGGGCTCACATGGACTTTAAGGGTTTGAATGTGAAACACTTTTTTCTAGTGTAAAATATTGAAAATACTGTGGTGAAATTTTGAATTATTCATGTTTTGGGGGTAACATAAAGGTTCAGTCACGGGGACTTCAGGGAATATTATTTTTACCAGAGTTGAGTACAAGGTTCAAACATTTTTACGCTAATAATATTCTTGACCATCTCATATTCATTCTTCCTTCTAGAAGATCTTGTGGATGGCATATATTTATTGTTTTCATGACAGAGCAGTAAATTTTGTCATGCTCCTTGAAGCATCTCATCTACTCTCCTGGTTTTGGACAAAATGTTATTGCACTATTAGAAGGCATTGTCTAGTATGAAATAAGGACAATATTTATTCTCTCTTTCATTGCAATTTTTAAATCCGAATCGGCTAATTGTTCTTTGATTGCACCTGCGCCTGTTGAGATTTCTCGATTTGGAATTTAAGTTTTTATTGTTCTCTAATTATTCATGTTTTGGGGGTAACATAAAGGTTCAGTCTTGGGGACTTCAGGGAATATTATTTTTACCAGAGTTGAGTACAAGGTTCAAACATTTTTATGCTAATATTATTCTTGACCATCTCATATTCATTCTTCCTTCTAGAAGATCTTGTGGATGGCATATATTTATTGTTTTCATGACAGAGCAGTAAATTTTGTCATGCTCCTTGAAGCATCTCATCTACTCTCCTGGTTTTGGACAAAATGTTATTGCACTATTAGAAGACATTGTCTATTATGAAATAAGGACAATATTTATTGCCTCTTTCATTGCAATTTTAAAATCCGAATCGGCTAATTGTTCTCTGATTGCACCTGCGCCTGTTGAGATTTCTCGATTTGAAATTTAAGTTTTTATTGTTAATTTTCATCCTTAAAAAATTGATGTTCTCATACTCTGATAGTCCTTGAAATTTTCTCCTTAAATATCTAAAAAGCAGGTCGTCCTTAAAAATTTATGTTAGCACACAAAGGGAGATTTTGAAATGAATGGTTATGAGCTCATTTTGTTCAATCAGTGCATAGTCATATTGTTAACATGATGAAGATGGTAGCTCATAGTTGTCATATAGGACAAGTGGTGTTCCTCATCAAAGAGATTAGTGTGGGATTGAGATGCATTAGGGTATAGAAATTCTTGATAATATGAAATGTGATAATCATTCTAGTTGAAGCCTAGGTATTTGATGGTGAGCTCCAATGAAGATGAAGAGATAAAAGATCACACTTTCAAATAATTGCTCTTAAATTCATAGGATGCATGAGTTCCAAGAAAGTCATGAATGGTAACTATGTGGATTGTGATGGCACTGCTGATATATGATTTTAAAAGCAGGAAAAAGTATTATAATTATTGGAATTTGGATCGTAAAGCTTATGCCATATTTATGTGAATTCGTTTTAAGTTTCTTGTCATTGTCAGCAATTTGACCAATACATTTTTTGGTTCTCTTAATTTCTTGTTTTTCTTTCATTTAGCTGTCAGCGACTACAGGCAATCACTGCAATTCCAAAATCTGAATGATGAGAAGCGAAATATAAGGTTGGAGGTGTGTGCTATACAAACGTGAGCATGTTATTGGAATTCTTTGGTCATCAATAATGAGATTTATCAGGTTGGACTTATCAAAATCTTTGATATAGGTAATAAGAGGAAGCAGAAGGGTTGAGGTGTCAATATTTGATCTGGTTGTTGGTGATATTGTTCCTATAAAAATAGGTGACCAGGTAGGTGGGGATTATGTGGGTGTTTCCCTTGTGCGAGTTCTTCAATTGCATATAGTTGTAGTGATTTGGATTTTTGAATCTGTGTTTTAGATACCGGCTGATGGAATTCTAATCTCTGGACATTCCCTTGCCATTGATGAATCAAGTATGACTGGGGAGAGCAAAATTGTGAGCTTCTTCCAATCTGCTGTTTCCACCATCATTGTAAATTGCCGGGGAACTGGTATCATGCTGCTTTTTCCTGCAGGTTCACAAGGATAAAAAGGCACCTTTTTTGTTGTCAGGATGCAAAGTTGCTGATGGTTATGGTACAATGCTGGTGAGTTTGAAATTTATGATTTGCCTGGGCCATTTATGCGCAGAGCTCTTCTTTTCTGTTTCTCATAATTTAGGCCCAAGGCATTATAGCAAATGTGTGTGTGTGTGCATGTGCACTTGTGTGCAGTACATCCCTACTTGTCAATTGTTTCCTTGATGGCCCATAAATTTATTTATGATGCCTTACATGCACAAGGAAAACGTCTTTGTTTTTGCTGTCTTCTAACTGAGAAGAAAAGACGTAGCATACATTTTACAAATTTAACTTGAAACACTGCAAGCCCTTTTTTGACCATTTGGTCTCTCAGTAAGTGTTATTTTCTTGAGTTGGTTCTGATGGCAGGATGTGTTTCTTACTCTTATCACTTTCATAAATTGACCTTGATTTGATGAGAAATAAACTCCATGTACTTCTCCTAATGAGTGTTTAGTATGCTAAGATATTATAAACCCTTTTTGTGGTGTCTAGGTGACTGCTGTGGGAATCAACACTGAATGGGGTTTATTGATGGCTAGCATATCTGAAGATAATGGCGAAGAAACTCCTCTTCAGGTTGGGTTTTTTTGTCTGTGTTATTTTCTGTTATTTGTGTTAACTGCTTTGGTCATATGCCCCTTTATTGTGCTTTTCACTTGGCTTATTTTTTTATCTTTTTTTTTTTAATGGATAAGGTGCGCTTGAACGGTGTTGCTACATTTATTGGCATAGTAGGACTGACTGTTGCTGTTTTGGTTTTGATAGTGCTTCTGGCTAGGTATGTCAAGGACTTCATGTATCATGAATATTTAATGGTATATGGAATATAAACAATGCCTTTGTATATTATTTGGAAGTACTACACCTGACACAATATGTAAATTGTTCATTTCTGCCATTGTTGCAGATACTTCACTGGACACACCAAGAATCCTGATGGGTCCGTTCAATTTGTAAGTGGTCATACGAGTGCAAAAGCTGCGATAAATGGAGCTGTCAAAGTCTTGACTGTTGCAGTAAGTTTCTTTGTCTCAGATCTTACCTCTTTTTCTTACTTAAAGTAGCTAAACCTGCATGACTTTGTTTGTTAGGTAACAATTGTGGTGGTTGCTGTACCTGAGGGACTTCCATTGGCTGTGACTTTGACGTATCTATTACTTTTTGAGCAACATTTGCTGGGTTTTTTTTTTCTTTGGTTGAAAACTATTAACAAATAATTCTTTTGTTCAGGCTTGCATATTCAATGAGGAAGATGATGGCTGACAAGGCTCTGGTATGCTGTTTTCTTGACTTCTATAAGACAATGTTATGTGGTATTTCTTCTGATGGTTTAATATTGTAAAGGTGCGAAGACTTGCAGCTTGTGAAACAATGGGGTCAGCTACGACAATATGTAGTGACAAAACTGGAACTTTGACCCTGAATCAGGTATATAAAATTTGTAAATTTGTCCTCACTTATCAGAAGTTATATGCTTAGCATTTTGCACATGGTGAATTAGTACAACACAAGTTAAAGCTAGCTTTAATTTTTTTGATGTTCTGTGTTGCATTTTTTTACGTTCAGATGTTTACATTTTAATTAGAGAAACTTGACTGGGTATTGTAGATGACTGTTGTAGCAGCTTATGTTGGTGGTAAGAAGATAGATCCTCCAGATAACTCTGAACAATTATCTTCTACTGCATCAACTCTTTTGATTGAAGGAATTGCACAAAATACAACGGGCAATGTGTTTGTTCCTGAGGTAATATTGGCACTTTGATTTGTTACTTAAAGTATCATACATCTGATTTGTCACTTAAAGTATTATACTGTGCAATCTAGGATGATGTTTGTCATCTGGTATTAATTGGGGATTTCATGGACTGTCATTCTAAAAATGCAAGTTTCAATCTCTTTCTTGATGCAAGGTTACTTGTTTTGGCATTTTAGATAAGTGGATGATTTCTATTATTTTTTACAATAATATTGTGAAAAAAAAACAACGTTGTTGTTATTAAATGTTTGTCACTCTTTTATAGTTTATGATGGCAACTACTATTATACCATAAATGATAATATCAACCTTAACCTAATAATAATCCTTATTTTGGTGAAATTTAAGTGGTTTATCATGCGTACTATCTTCCTATGTGCTATCATTTAAAGATTTTGTTTGATACTGTTATCATGCAAATGATGGATAGCTTACTTGCCTAAGACTTTCTTTTTTTTAATACTTTTGAATGCTGTTTTTCTATGTTTTTAGACTGGAGGAGCTATCGAAGTTACTGGCTCACCTACTGAGAAAGCTATTCTTTCATGGGGTGTCAAGGTAGATCTTATATCCCTGCTTGGATTAATTTCATTAAAAAACTGACTATGTTTGGTTCTGTTTGGTAGCTGGGAATGAAGTTTTATGATGCAAGATCACAATCCTCCATCCTTCATGTGTTTCCATTTAATTCGGAGAAAAAACGGGGTGGAGTTGCAGTCCATGTGGTAAATATACTTGTTAAAATAAACGCTGTTTACTTGTCTGCACTTTGTAATTTCTTCTCCTCTTATTGTCATGCTTGTGGTTTCCTAGATCTTTTCTGATTTAGTAGCTTTTTTATCCACTGTATTTACTACGAGGCCATTTCTGATCTAGCAGTAGAAGGCAAGCTAACCAAACAAAATTTTTTTGAAATCTGGTTTGTCACAATTGATCATGTAACTTAGAAACCTTCCCTTTATTCTCAGCAATGGTATTATGTCTTATGAATGTATGCTGTTGTAATCCCTTGCTTCGAGTTGTTTGTTGCCCCTTGTGGTTTTTGTGCTCTTTTTAACCTATTTCCTGTTGCCATGAGGTTGTCTTTTAAATTTTTTCACTCCTTCATGTCTTTCCTTTCCTGCATTCAAATTTTCTGCCTGTAAGTTATTCTGTCGACATTCATATATTTGATTGGATGTTTTACTTTTTAATCTTGATATTTGTGTTGGCTAGTTATTAAAGCATCAATCAAAACCTAGTCACTGTGCTAGTATGAGCTTTTGCATAATGAGCAAAAGCCAAACCACGTGTGTGCAGTTCAGATTGGTCTCAGACTTTAACTCTTCTTCTATCATACCATCTGAATTTCTTATCACTGTTTTCATGTGGATGAATTGTCCTCTCTGAGCAATCTGTTTATCTGGAGATGCTTGATTTCACGCTTTTTATATACTTGTAACTTCAGGGAGGCTCAGAAGTTCATGTGCATTGGAAAGGGGCTGCTGAAATAGTTCTTGCCGCATGTACAAGCTGGCTTGATGCTGATGGCTCGATTCAAAAAATGAATGACAAGGTAAACATCTGGTCTGTCTAGTATAACTTCTTTTTTTTTTTTTTGGGTTGTTCAGAAGGTTGATATGATCCATTGAGCTGTTGCAGATGGACACATTTAAAAGATTTATTGAAGATATGGCAGCTGAGAGCCTTCGATGTGTTGCATTTGCTTATAGATTGTATGAATTGGAAAAGGTTCCAAATGAGGAAGAGAGAGATTCGTGGTCCTTGCCTGAGGATGATTTGGTTCTGCTTGCTATTGTGGGAATAAAGGTGATGATATTCTGCTATGATAACCTAGTCAATTTTTATTAGTTAGTTTCCTATCTATGTTTGAATCTGCACACAACTTTGACCTCATTATCTGTCAGGATATTTTATTTTTTCTGCAACCTTTTTCAAGGTTCAAACAATAGCAATGGTTGCCATTACCATTACAAAGCTGATTATATTTATCTTTTAATTTCAAAAGTCAATTTAAATGTCTTACCTTGACGGATATGTTTTGCTTGCAGGATCCTTGCCGGCCCGGTGTTAGAGATGCTGTACAACTATGCACAAAAGCGGGTGTGAAGGTATTGCAACTTCTCTTGGGATAAAATGTAGCTGGTTGTATTTTATGTTCATTATTTGAATGACCAAGAGGGTGTTTGATGATAACTGATTAATGATTTCTGCTTCAACTTTGGCTAGTTGTATAAGGTGTTATGCATCCTTCAAATGGGGTCTGTTGATTACTTGTGATAGCGTTCTTTTCTTTGTCTTTCTCCTCTTCTTTTTCGTTTTTTCCTCTTCTCTGATTTACTGTCTGTAATGGTTATCTGTTGGTGGTTTTTGGAAAGATGATCTTCTCTTAAATTCTTTGAGGGACACTGTTATGGTCAAATATTTGCATCTAATGTTTATGTTTTCACGTTTTATACATGTAACCATGCACCTCTTTTTTTTTTATTGTTTCTTTCTTTCTTTTTCCTGAGAAATACTAGCTCATTTTGTCATGCTGGTTTTAGTTATATATATATATATATATTAGTTTTATTTATAATTTTTTTTTTGTAATTTATGCTGGTTTTCTATGAATAAATTAGTTTAAATGTGTGCTGAGGCTATCATTTCTTTTCAATCTTGCCTTTTTTTGGGCATTTGAATTGATATCGTTTGCTTGAAGAACTATAACTGTATAACACCATTTCACTGCAACTGTATTTCTGATTTCTTCTATTGTTGATGGATAAACAGGTACGCATGGTCACTGGAGATAATCTTCAGACAGCTAAGGCCATAGCTTTGGAATGTGGAATTTTAGATTCAGAATTCAGTGCCACAGAGCCAAATCTTATAGAGGGTAGAGCGTTCCGTGCATTGAGTGACAAAGAAAGGGAAGCCATTGCTGATAAAATATCGGTATGATTAGTTCTAGTTGCGAGTGATTATACTCATCCAACTTGCTAATATTTAGTTTCAGCTATAATCAGTCATCGAAGAAGTTGCTGGAGACATGAGACATGATAAAGTAATTTGGTACTTGTGGAAGAGGCTTAAACTATAGATAATAATCCTACATTGGCTGTTAGGTGTTAATTGTGGGTGTGTATACTTAGCATCTAATCAAGATTACATGAACAAATTGCTTTCCTGAACCTTGGGAGTTCAGGTTCCTGATTTTATATCACTCTATGTGATATCCTTTTTGAAATGTTAAAGATCTTTTTCATAAGCTTCTGATTCTGTTCTTTTTGCCCGCTGAAAAATGTCATCCCTGGGAGGGACATGCTCCTTAATGTGTGGTCTGAGTGAGTTGTCGATGTAGGGTAGATCATTTTTTCTAATGCAGTCAGTCTGGATTCTGCAATTTACTTAATAATTCATATGCTCAATCAATGTAGGTCATCTGAATGTGAAGTTCATGTGACATGCTTCTTGTTGATAGATGTGCGTTATGAGTGTGTTGTCGATGTAGGATAGTTCTTGTTTTCTACCATGGTCAATATATATCTTGCAATTTACTTAATTATTGATATGCTAAACCAATCTAGGTCATCTGAATATGAAGTTCATGTGCAGGTGATGGGGAGATCATCTCCTAATGATAAGCTCCTGCTTGTCCAAGCATTGAGGAGGAAGGGTCATGTTGTAGCTGTTACTGGTGATGGAACCAATGATGCTCCTGCACTACATGAGGTTTTCCCTGATTCTCTGCCCAAAAGCATTTATTCTCTTACCAACAACTGATGCATTCTCTGGTTCCTTATTCTTTTATATATTGTTTTTTAGGCAGATATTGGTCTTGCAATGGGAATTCAAGGAACAGAAGTTGCTAAGGAAAGCTCAGATATTATTATCCTGGATGATAATTTTGCATCTGTCGTAAAGGTTTGCCTTCATATTCCCTGCTTAATGTGTTTCTTTGTTGCCTAAAGCTGTTCATGGTTGGGGTAAAACTTGTCTTTATTTTTAGGTTGTTCGCTGGGGTCGTTCTGTGTATGCAAATATTCAGAAATTTATCCAGTTCCAGCTCACTGTCAATGTTGCTGCCTTGATTATCAATGTTGTTGCTGCTGTTTCTTCTGGAAATGTTCCTCTGAATGCTGTTCAGGTTCTATAACAAATTCTTTTCCTAATTCCTTCACAATCTATTTAGAGTTTTAAGCTGTCAATTAGCTTCTATATTTGAGTTTAGAGGTTAAATGGTGCTTGTTGAAGCACCTTTTTTGTACTGAGATATTAACAACGTTGAAAATGCCAAGTTTTCCTGGGGAACAAAATGGAAAGATGCGTTCCAGCTCTTACAATATTAATCATAACCAATGCTTACGTTATGTGGCCTAACGGTTTTTCTTGTTGGAACAGCTTCTCTGGGTCAACCTCATCATGGACACTTTAGGTGCCCTTGCACTGGCAACAGAGCCACCAACGGATCATCTTATGGAAAGGCCTCCTGTTGGTCGAAGGTTAGGCAGTTTTCTTTCGCCTGATGATTTTCATTTACTCTGATGGTCTATTTAATATTACTTCCGCACCTATTTAACCATTTATCTGTCTATGTGCCTAAATTCATCCGTAGTTTGTTTGGTAGATAGGATGCGTTGTGCAGAGATGGTCCTTGTGATGGAGTTACAGTTGTTTAACTGATTTTAAACATCCAACACAAGTCACCTTTTAGCCAGAATGAAGCATGTTGATATGTTCTATATGTAATAAATGTTCTGCGAATTAATTGAATGGCCACATCTTTGAAGAAACACTTATGTGCTGGGTCCAATCCTTGTGATTTAGAAGGATGATACAGAGAAACAACATTGTTATCCAAATCTTTTCACCTATTAGGTTTTTTTTTGTTTTTTTTTTGTTTTTTTTTTTAAATTGTTTAATTTTGTTATTTGTTCTGGAGATAGCTGTGCTACTTCTTTTGAACTGCTTCTAATTAACTGTGGAAGGGAGCCGCTAATTCTTTTAGTTACTTATTTCTCTTTCCTTTTTTGAGTAGGGGGAAACCAGCCCCATTTTCTAATGATTTTTTTTTTTGACATTTTCTGAAGAATTTCTCGTGTTTGTATTTCCTTTCTATTTTTCAGGGAACCACTTATAACAAATATCATGTGGAGAAATTTACTTATTCAGGTATGCATGTTTTGTAGTTTGATGACTTTCTTTCAGTTAAAAAAACATTTTTATTCTATAGTATATGTTCTGTTGGGATGATATTTGCTTTGTTCTGCATGAGTGCAGGCTTTATATCAAGTGGTGGTCCTTCTCTTGCTTAACTTTGGTGGCCGGAGTATCCTGCATTTGAAGAATGAAACCCGAGAACATGCTGACAAAGTGAAGAACACCTTCATATTTAATTCATTTGTCTTATGCCAGGTAATATTTAAGACCTGCTTAATTTATAAAAAGAAAAAAGGACCTTGAATCTCTACAGTACTTGGCGATGCGAGACATAATTTGGTTTTTCCCCCTTTTACGAGATGGGCTGTTTTAGTTTTTTGATATTGTGTTCCATAACATTCCTTGCAACCAAAACTTACCGTACTTTCCTTCCCTACCAGATATTCAATGAGTTCAATTCACGGAAACCAGATCAGATGAATATCTTTAAAGGAATCACAAAAAATCATCTCTTTATTGGGATCATTGCCATAACATTGATCTTGCAGGTGAGGAAAATTTAAAAATCTGCATCCTGCCTTTGAGCACAAATCACATAATGTCTCATTTCTTCTGACTATTTTGTTCACTAACTTCGCGTTAGGCTATAATTGTCGAGTTCCTTGGAAAGTTCACTTCTACTGTCAGGCTTAACTGGAAGCTTTGGCTCGTTTCAATCGGCATTGCTTTCGTCAGGTATATTCATTCATTCATTCATTCATTGTTATAATACCCTCCAACTACTACTTTCATCATATTCAGATGTTTCTTTTAGTCACATCGGTTATACATAATTCAACGTCAGTAGTTACTAAATATCTTTATCTTTAATAATGAAATTATTTGATTTCTGACTGGTTTTGTAATCTCCGGCAAATCTTCATTTCATTCAGCTGGCCATTGGCATTAATTGGGAAGCTCATTCCAGTTCCTGAAATTCCATTAGCTGAATATTTTCAGCGGTGTTGTCAGAAAAAAAACCGTCAAGGTTTGATTTTCTACATATCATTGTCATTTCAATTTTTCTGTTATTATTTTTTTTCTTTATATTTTTTGGGTCTCTAAGAAATTTTGGCCTTACAGAAAACATGGAGGATGTGAATGGAGATGAAAATAGGCAGAAGTAAGTTTCATGGTGCAATGCAAACGGTGAAGAAAGATAATATGACTTTTTATGTGGATGTCTTTTTTTAATTGTACATCATTTCAGTCTTGTTTTGTGACTTAAATACTTGTGAAAAACGAATGTTAGTACTGTCTTTTAGTTTGCATGTATATACGTGCACATGCATACACACAGCTTGCTTTATACTACAAGCTTGTAAACACTTTACAATTTATTTTCCTTAGTATTACCCCCCTCTCTCTCTCTCTCTCTCTCTCTCACTTGCTTTACTTAAAGCTTGTAAAACACTTTACATTTTATTTTCATTAGTATTACCTTCTCTCTCTCTCATTTGCTTTACTTCAAGATTGTAAACACTTTATATTTTATTTTCCTTAGGATTACTCTGTCTCTGTTTTATGAGAATATCTATGAATGTCTACTCTCAACAGATGGATGTGAATCCGAGTATTTCATTTGCAAATATAACAATACAATGCAAAGCGGTATGAATAGTATAAATAGATATATAGTAAAAAATTGAAGTAAAAACAAAAATGGACAGTATATATTCTGTGTGGGTTGATGTTCGAATTTAGTGTTATATTGAAGATCGGTGTTAATAAACGAGATTGGTGTGGAACATGAATGCGTTGTATCGGAGATCCGGTGTTAATAAACTACTATAATTTTGGGTGACCACCGGAGGTTAATTCAGTAATCCTCTAAACCATTGTGTAGGTATACCTGTTCCGTTGTTCGGGGCAACGTTGGCCCCACCTATGAGTATGAGGGGTTCACGTTGACTTTTCAAACTAGAGGGCAAGGCCGTTATGCAAATGAGTTTCCTACTTCTCAGGTACACCCAACCGTTTGTAGGCCCACTTCATTGTCCCTCTCTCTTCTTTTATAAGCTCCCTTTTCATTCACCTTCTTGTTTTTCCTTTAAAAAGTTCCCTATTTTTCCATTTATTTTCTTTCACCAGAGGTAAGCTATACATTTTGGTTATATTTAATCCATTTTTATATATATGTTATTGTTTTTTATTTGGTAGTTTAATTAGTTGGAGAAGGAGAGAATGAGGGATGCAAGGAAAGGGGTAGTGAATGAAGAGGAATTTGAGAAAGTGGAAATAAGAGGGATTCCTTTGGAGTCACTTGCAAATCCTACATTCAACTTGGCTGCCATTACTAAGCTTGATCTCTCCAAAACTAATCTTGAGGTTTTCCTTTTCTTTCAGTTATCCTTTGATTTTATTTTTAATAGTTTATATGTAAACATTATGTTTTCAGCTTTGCATTTGTCTATTTAAACAAAAAAAAAAAAAGGAAAATTCTCATTTCTCACAGATTTCATATGTATCATTTTTTTTTGGGGAGGTAAAGAACGGTAATTTGATCATTTTAAAAATAACAATTAATCTCTAATTACAAAATTTTAAATAAAAAACAATCTTTCACTGAAGAGGGCACACCAAATTTGGTTTAGAAAAGAGAAGACAACACTTGCACAAATTCCAAATTGTGATCATGTTCTTCATTCTGATACATTGCACAGTTTAAATGGCACAAATTGACACATACAATACAACTTATGGAAAACAATATTATTATGTTTTAACTTGTTTCAAAACTAGCCTTTATGAGGGGTGTGTGTTATGTATCCAGAGCATACCGGAGTCTTTGGCTGCGCGTATGCTGAATGTTGTAGTGCTGGATCTGCATTCGAACCAGCTGCAAGCTCTCCCGAACTCCATTGGATGTCTTTCCAAGCTAAAGATTCTTAATGTATCTGGAAACCTTCTCAAGTCCTTCCCAAAGACGATCGAGGATTGCCGGTATTCCTGATCAATCCAACAACCTTCTCTAAATCATTCTCTTTTTGTATACATCATAATTCAATGCAATCCTTCACGATATTTTAGTCATTCGAGTTTATCTTGCATCTTGTATCTAATCTACAAAAGATCTCTCGCCTTCACTATCAAATTTTGTGTTTTTTTTTCATGGTGGACAGGGCTTTAGAAGAACTTATAGCTAACTTCAATCAGCTGAACAAACTCCCAGAAACCATGGGTTTTGAGCTCACAAACCTCAGGAAGCTCTCCGTGAACTCCAACAAGCTCGCATTCCTTCCCCAATCCACCAGCCACATGACCAACCTCCGTGTCCTTGATGCCCGCCTCAACTGCCTCCATTGTCTCCCTGATGATCTCGAGAATCTCATCCGACTCGAGGTCCTCAATGTCAGCCAAAACTTCCACTACCTCCATTCTTTACCTTACTCCATTGGCCTCCTCACCTCGTTGCTCGAACTCGACATAAGTTACAACAAGATAACCGTTCTGCCAGACTCTATCAGCTGCCTCACCAAGCTTCACAAGTTCCACGCAGAAGGCAACCCCCTTGTGAGCCCTCCGGTGGAGGTTGTGGACCATAGCATTGATGCTGTGCGTGAGTACTTGATTACCCGCATGAATGGCGTACCCACCGGCAAGCCCTCAGCAAAGAAAACGGCCTGGCTCAGTAGGCTGGTGAAATGCGGGAGTTTCAATGGTGGAATGGGTGTGAATAGCCGGCCTGGAGTATATGAGCACAACGGCTTCCTGCTCACTGATTACCGTTCTATTGTAGGCATTGCATCACCCCGGCATGCCGGGATGTTCTCCCCCCGCCGTCTCTTCTCTCCAAGGAGATTTTCACCATGGAGATAAAGAGATCACCGCAGGCAAGCTTCTCCCCTTGCCGAAATTCAATTCAGTTTTGGTATGAATTCTATAACAACTCGTCTAAGGTGTCGTTCGTCATATACTTTCATCGAAAGCCAGTTGGTAAAATAATCCATTCATAAATACTACTCCAGTGAGTTTGGAACATCTAAACTATTTTTATTTCTAAATTTTGTACTATGAAACAACGAAACCGATGCTATTCGCTAGAGCAGCAATCAGAGTTCTTATTATTAGCAAGAGCTTGTTATACTCATAGAAACAACTCCATAATGTGAGCAATTTATTTCATGATAAAGCAAAAGCTCCAACCTTTATCAATGTGAAGTATGAATGAAAAACACTAGCAATCATGCAAAAAACAAACAATGAAATTCATAAAACACAGTAATGCTCACTTGCAAAGCTTGAGTTTTTTGAAGAATGAGACCACTTGTGATCTTGGATAAGGCCTGGTGGCAATGCAGGTTGGAATGTTCTCCGGCTGTTCGATCCACAGCTTGTGATCGATGCCGTTCACCTTCAGCTTCTCCGATAAATTCCGAATCTGAGCCTCTCCCTTCACTTCCAAAGTCACCTGGAAATCATACAAAAACTCTAGTTATCATCAACTCCTCTTGTTTAGACTATGAATTCTCATTGGGACATTTCGTCGAACACACCTTGTGCATGGAGTCAAGGTTGGCGTCGGAGCAGTATGCGACGGTGTCCGGGTGATCACGGTGAGCCCATACGGCGGCCACGGCGGCGTGACATCCTTGCGCCACCACGCTTCCCATCGGCCACGTGTCCACCAGGTCTCGCCGAAGCACCACATATTGCACCACCTCTTCCTTCACTTCCTCTCCGCAACCTTCTCCTTCTCTTCCTCCCTCCACCGCCGCCGTGGAATCGGCGCTCATGGCTCTCGCGAGGAGAAGTCTGGAAACCCTAACCCTAGCTCCGGCGCGGGAGAGAAGAAACGAGGAACGAACGTTGGCACGTGCGAAGCAGGGGCATAATGGGAAACGAACGGGCAGGATCGAAACCATGATTGTCCTGCCCGGGAATAAAAGAAAACTAATTAACGCTTTTGTTCGCCATTTTTACTTATTACCCCCTGCACAATGTTAAAATGCCATAACCTATCTTTTTTTAATTTTTTTAATCATTTTTTAATTTATTACCAGAACAATGATCAATAAATATTTAAATTTTAAAACTAAATAAATAAATAAATTTTTAGCATATATATTTTTTTAGATTCAAGGACAAATTATTCTTTAGGTGAACTTAACACAAATCAATTGTTTTTTTTTTTTATAATTTTCAAATGATTGCTATTGTTTGGTATAACAAATGAATGTAGGTTGCAACTAATGAAAATATATTATTAAAATAAAAAAAAAATAAATTCAAAGTTCAAAACAAAAGGTTTATTTAAAAAATAATTTATTCGAAAATTAAAGAAAATTTATTTTTTTTTACAAAAAAAAATGTAAAATAAAATAATAAATAATTTAAATATTTCAAGGGGGTATTTGGGTAAAATTAAGGCCGTGAATGTCTCCAGACTGGGCGCGCTCCCAGACAAACCCACGCCTCCCAACCGCTAACCGGTTACCGTCACCACCCTTTCGCTCACCGCCCCACCACCTCCTCCTCACGTGACCCCCTTCTCACTCCCTTCCTCCCTTTCACTGCACTCTCTCCAGAGCTACTTCTTCATCTCTCTTTGTTCTTCTTCTTCGGAGGATGCTGTGCAGCCGGAAAGTGATGAACTTTCTGGTGAGGAAGGACGTGAGGAAGATCTTGAAGCGCAAGGACAGTGATGCCGGGGAGAGAGGTCTTTTTCTCTTGTTTAGTTTATCTCTTTTTCTTTTTGGAATGGCTGTGCCTTTGGGCAGGTGTTTGTGTGCATTGAATCAGATGTTATTGTTGTTGTTTTATATTTTAATCTTTTAGAAATTGTTTGGTTTTGTGTTGGTGCTGCAACCTTGGATTTGTGGCATTGCCTTGATTGTGCAAAGATGCGATTTTGATTGGGGCTTGCTGATGATGGTTTTGATTTCTTTTTTTTTCATGCTTTATGCTTGAATGATTTGAGTGAAATTAGGGATTTAATTTGCTTTTACTTGTGAATTAGATTCCTGGAGAACCTTTTTTTTGGTAGGTCTCTTGAATTGGATTCTGGCACCAAAAAAATGTTTTTTTTTTTTAAATCACAATTAGTTGAAGTATTTTGAGATTTTAATTTAGATATGAAACCCATAAAACAATTCACATAGGATGGGAATTTTTTTTTTAGTGACGTTATTAGCATCAGTATGATCTTTCTGGACATCTTCATTGTCCAGTGTAGATTGTTTCAATATCTTGCTTTATAGTTCATCTTTTCGCAATTTTGCAAAACTTAATCAGGTAAAGAGATAGAAGACCTGCGAGCTTCGCTTTTCAGTGAGTTAAGGACTTCGGAAGGTGCCAAGCGTCTGCAACAACGAATTTGTGGTCCGACAGTGTCACTGACCTTCAATTTCTTGGTCTCTGTTGGTATAATCCTGATGAATAAGCTGGTTTGTTTTCTTTCTCACTATAGTCTTCTATTTTGTTGTCTGAATGTGTTACACATTGTAATATCTTGATGGTTTTATTTGTATTGTTTGTTCTTGTAGGTGCTTGGAAAAGTTGGTTTTAATTATCCCATCTTCCTCACATTCATTCACTACATTGTGAGCTGGTTTTTAATGGCAATATTGAATGCATTGTCCCTTTTTCCAGCATCACCTCCGTCGAAGACCACTCCTTATTCTTCTTTATTGGCCCTTGGGCTTGTCATGTCTCTCTCAACTGGGCTTGCCAATGTTAGTTTAAAGTACAACAGGTATTGCATATACATCTTCTTCTTCTTCTTCTTCATTGCGCCGCCCCACATGATACTGTCTTTTTCTTAGTTAATTCTTGCATGATATAATGTTCCAGTGTGGGTTTCTACCAAATGGCTAAGATTGCTGTCACGCCGACAATTGTTCTGGCGGAATTTATGCTTTTCAGAAAAACAGTTTCGTATCAGAAGGTAGTGATTGTAGTCTTTTAGTTTAACATTCTTCAAATCAAAATAGAGTCTGAATTTGGATTGATGTTTGCAATTGTAACATGTAGGTCCTAGCACTGAGTATTGTGTCAGTTGGAGTAGCGATTGCCACTGTTACCGACCTTGAGTTTCACTTCTTTGGCGCATGTATTGCAGTGGCGTGGATAATTCCTAGTGCTATCAATAAGATCTTATGGTCCAATTTTCAGCAGAAGGAGAACTGGACTGCTTTAGCGTACCAAACCTGCTGATACTTTGATTTAGTAGTACCTTTTTTTTTAAAGTTTTCTGATTCTATGATATCAAATACTTATGAAACAGTTTGATGTGGAAAACAACACCGATCACTGTTTTTTTCTTGGTGGCCATGATGCCTTGGCTCGATCCTCCGGGTGTTCTGTCATTCAATTGGAGTTTCCGCAACACAGTAGCCATAGTTATGTCAGCAGTCCTCGGTTTTCTGCTTCAGTGGTCCGGTGCTTTGGCTCTCGGGTATGGAATAACTAATAAGGATCTTTGTCATGGTCTTGTTTAGTGATTGAGCAGTCTTTTGTATACTCATGTTGATATATTGAATTCGACAGAGCAACCTCAGCGACATCTCATGTTGTCCTCGGTCAGTTTAAAACATGTGTAATCCTTCTCGGTGGCTTCCTTTTGTTCAATTCAATACCCGGCAGGACGAGCATCTTTGGAGTCATTATCGCTCTGTCCGGTATGTCTTTGTACACATACCTCAATTTGCTAGACTCTCACAAACAAACGGCAAAACTGGGATCTCGGCAGTCATCTTTCACGGCATTACCGAAATCTAAACTGAGCAAAGAGAACGGGGAATCTACAGACCGAAATTGCAACTCTGAAAATGTATGAGAAGCATATCGGTTTTATTCGAGAGTGTACTCCTAACCAAGAAAATTTTCCGTCTAATTCGAAATGTAATGTCATCGTTCGATTAATTTGATCAGTATCTTCTGTTTTCTACAATATCATACTGTATTTGAGTGACTCTCAAGTGTTCGAAAATCTGAAAGTATTCCATTTCTGTTCTTTCATATGTTTCATAAATATACAGTTCATGTATATTGTTCATTCTATCAAATCTGATTTTGATGAATTTATAATGCATTAGACTCATTGTTAATTTGGTGCTTGTTTTTATCTATTTAAGAAATTTCTCATAAAAGTATTCATTGTGATACTTATCATAAACAGCATCAACATGATGTAGCTCACATGGCAATATTATTATGTTGAATTTTAGTTAATGTGTCTTATTATTAATGTTTAGCATTTGATAATCATAATCATAATTGATTTTTTTTTTTTAATGTCTTTGTCATAAGTCACCATTTTCAAGCTCACTTTCAAAATATTTTTTAATAGCTTCACATGTCCTTGTTTTTGGTCTGAAACCAAGACAAAATATTTTGTATCTATCTATTGCATGCAAGACACTTTCTTTTATTGATTTGATTATTTCTAAAATAAAATTTTAAAATTCATTTAAAAAAGAAAGAAAACAAAATAATGCCGATCAATAATATGATTTTTTTTATTTTTTTAAAAAAAATTCATATGTTTTGATAATTGACGAGAGTGACAATTACTGAATGGACGGACACTGATTGAATGCTGTTGATCACGATAAACGTATTGACGGTTAAGATTCAAGCCCGCACATGGGACCACTGTCTACAATATAAATCGTTGGATGAGCTACCGATTTCATACAGACCGTCGATTTCCGTACAGAGACACGATGAGCGGCTCACACTGGATGATGGCACGCGAGGCCTTGATTAAATAATAGCCGTCGATCGTCATCTGAGAAATTTAACGGTTTGGATTAAACCCGGCGAAACAGCTGCCGGTTTCAGTACGAAAGAGACATTGTCTTCGTTTTCTAGGGTTAGGGTTGGGGTTTGGAAGAAGCTCGATCACGATCTTCAGCAATGGCGGAAGAGACGAGCAGGACGGTATCATCCAATCACTTGTTCCTCTTTTCTTTATATAACCAGAGTGTTGTTTTCCTTATTCTTTGTATATCTCTTGTTGCAGGCCTTCGTTGAGCTCCAGGGCCGTATAATTGAGACTACCGCAAAGCTTAAGCAGGTGTGAAATTTCCTTCTTTTATGAGTGTTGAGATTGGGTGTTGAAAGTCTTCGCTAAATCTTTGCTTGCGTTTGGATTGATTCATTCGAAGAATTGTTTTGGAAATTGGAATTATAGGAATTGGAGGATGTTTGTGGTTGGATTTTGATTAATTGTTTGTGTTAGGCTTTAAAGGTTCAGTTTTTTTGAACAGATGACGCTTAATTTCTAGTCTTAGAAACTATGGAGAGATGACTATAGTGGGAAGTTTGAGTCAGTGTATTTCTACAATGTTTATGCGTTTGTTATGTAGAGGATGCTTTGCTTTTCTAGGTTACCGCAATGGTTAGATCATTTCCTTCTTGATATGCTTTTTTTTTTTTAATTGCCCCACTTTTGGTCAAATATGATCTTCATGCAACTTGAGCACTTAATAGAAATCGAGCCTTTTGCTATATATGTGCATTATGTTCATTGGCTTCTTTATCCTCGGACAAGCTGAAAATTTGCTTCTAGTATTCTTTCTAGTATGGGAGAGTAGAGCTTGTCTAGAAATGTTCTTGGTATGATTATGCTTGTTTTGGCTTGTTTGATGATTGTTTTCCTTTCCCTTCAGGTGCAAAATCAGATGCGCGGTAAGGAAGGAGAAAAGAAACGTGCATATTTAACTTTGGAGGAACTACGACAACTTCCCGATGATACAAAGACATATAAATCTATTGGTATGGAAAGTCTGCTAGCTTGATCTATATAACTCTGTTTAATCATCACATTTCTAATTTAGAGTGACTATGTGGGCTCGCTACTTTTCGTCTAAGATCATTCAGGAGTATCGATGACTTCTTATTTTGTACCAGTATGAGCCCAATAGTTCTTTTAGAGTAAATTAGTGTTTACTTGCACTTTATTAGTTTAAATATTAAACTTGCTGTTTTTTTTCTATTGAGATAGCATATTGTATCCTGAAAAGGGCAAACTCAGTTTACTTGTATGCTGTTAACATGCATTTATATTTAAATATGAAGGTTCTTTTTGCATGTTGTTTTTATTTGATCCCATAGTTCTGTTAATGAGTTGAGGACCTTACAGAAATATATCTTTCTCCATTGCTGCTTTAGTATATCTTGGCATGAATATAAAGCATTCCTTGCTAGCTTTATCCCAACTATACATTGTTGTCTATCGATGCATCATATATTCACTGGCCTTTTCTTTTAATACCCTTCCTCTGGGTGTCTGTTGTTACTTTTAATTTGGAAATTCTTTCTCTTGATCTCTGTGGGTCAGGACCTCTGCTTACTACCTACACTTAAATTAGTTCATGACTTGTGAGGTCTTGTGGATTCTGAATCCAGTGTTCCAGATGTTAATCAACACTTCCAGGGCTTTTTGGGGCATAAATGTTGCATGCCGTGTGTATGCCACCTTCTCATAATTACTAAATAACCTCAACTTTATGCATATCTACAGTGGAAAAAGTAGATTGGAGATATTTTCTTCTAATGTTCCAACATTCTTTGGCAATGTGTATTTTGTGAGGGCAAAGTGTCTTTTATTTTTATTAGTCAATTTTAGAGAAAGTAACTTGCATATTATGCAATCTCTTATTTTATTAGCATAGATGATTAATTAGTCATTTTCTTTTTGTTGCATTGCAGGCAAAATGTGAGTAGACATGAGCTGGTAGCTGTTCATTTTTGGATAGCCAAAGACACTGGTATTTGCTAAGAGTTAATTAACCTGCATTGCTAGTTTTCAGTATTTTGTTTGTTTCTTTTGATGGTGTGTAGGTTTGTTTTGGAACCTAAATCCCTTTTGATGAATGAACAAGAAGAAAAGTTCAAGGACAGTGAGAGTGCTATAACCTCATTGCAGGTCTGTCTATTTGCTCTCGCTTTGCAGTCCAATTCCTATTAACTTTACGTGACTTCACCCTCTGAATATTATGCTCAAGCAGACTTCAAAGGAGTACTTTGAGAAGCAGATGGCAGAGGTAGAGAATAATTTAAGAGAATTGTTGCAACAAGATCCTGGTCTTGCTCGCCAGATTATGTCAATGTCTGTGGGCTAGCATCACTCTTCACGCCTCTGGAGGTAATTTGTCTATATTTCAAAAAATCAGAGTGTTGTCCAACTGAAAATTTTAAGGCTTTGGTCTCATCTTGCTTACATATTTGGAAGTTATGTGATGAATATTATGCCCTTATTAGTATCATTTGTCTACACTCTATCAGCAAAGCTTGCCTTTTCTATTTTTCTGAAGAAATATTGCAGACAACTTGTCAGAAATTCAGAAAAATGCTTTACAAAACCTACTAACATCAATTCTTTGCTTTCTATATGGATTAACCTGGAGGTTAGACTGAAAGTATATCTTGATGAATTGCTATTTCTTTAAACTGAAGAAGTATAAATCATGAATTATGGATCTACTCATGACATCTTGTTACTGTCATTAATATTTTACTTTCTGATATTTTATCTTGATAACTTCAACTGATTTTTTCAACTTGATGATTTTGTGTTGTTTTTCAGATTTCGCTTGTCTTGATGCATTTGGAGCTAAAGCTTAAGTGTGGATGATATCACCTTTAAATATAGCATTGCTATGCTTTAAGCTTTAAAGCTTTTTGTAAAGCTTGGCATATGCTTAAAAAAAACTCACATTAGTTGTACTTAAGCCCTTTGTTTTTATGATGATATGTTTATGGTACAGAATTGTGTGTTTGTTTGTGCTGGTCTTTTTCTTCTTGTCTCATGGATCTGTTGAAACTTCAATAGAATATTCCTGCCTTCAGTCTATTGTTTAAATCAAGGGCTTAATCTTTTGCTGTCACTCATATATATATATATATATATATATTATTTGAAAAGAAAGGAAAATATTATTATGTATATAAAATAAGAATCTATATAAATACAATATTAAACGAGAGAGAAAGCAAAGAAAGAGAAAAGGACACAATATAAATGTAATTGATAAAAAAGAAAGAAAAAAGAAAGCATGAAATGACGTGGAGAAGATGATTACATCAAAAGTATATACTCTTGAAGGAAGGAGATTGAATAGGAAGAAAGGAGAGATCACCATCACCATCACCATGAGGAACTTTGTAAACCTCCATCTTCTTCTCTTTCTTCCTTTATATATTTTTTTTTAAATGAATAAATCATGAATTTATTAGGAAAAAACAGGTACAAAAATAAGATATAGGTAAAAAATAACATCACTAGGATCTATTGGGTGTGGAGCTGAAACAAAAACATACAAAAATAATAATAAATATATATATATATATTAATTAGATTATCTTCATGTTTCTCTCATGTATAAGGTAGTATTGATGTGTGTGCGTGTATTGAGATATAATTTGGTGATAATGGCAAGTGTTGTTTGTGCATAGGAACTTTAGGGGAAGAAAAAAAACACAGCAAAAAGGAAAAAAAAAATATATATATATATATATATATATATATTAAAGTGGGAAACAAATGGCTGAGAAGGAGATAGTTTGAGCATTTGCATGTTCTCCACCTGTTCTTTCATGTCTGCCATTTTTCCACTTAAGTTTTCACTTGTCACTCAACAATCAATCACCAAAAAGTTTAAATTAAGAAACAGAATCAGATAACATATATATATATATATATATTACTAATATTAATACGTACTCTTGCTCAAACACGCAACAAATTAACCAAACTAGTTCGCCCTTTTTCTTTCTCCTTTTTCAAATATTAATATATATATATATATATATTAATGTGAAAAGGTATGAGAACCCTCCATTTGATTTGAGATACGAGAACCACACGCCATGTCCTCTTTTCCCGGGTTTATTCTTGGACATTTCTCTATTCAACTACCTTCTTTTTTTCCTCCCTTTCTCTCTCTCTGGTTTCTTCTTTGATTTCTTCTCCTTCTTCTTCTTCTTCTTCTTCTTCTTTGTTTTCTCTTCTTGTTTTATATTTTTTAATTTTGTATCTATATATATATAGACAAGTATCATTTGATGTAGAAACAAAACAATGGGGTACCTGAATACTGTGGTGCCAGCAGCAAGTGCTTCACAAGTTAATGGCTCTTCTGCTAGTGGTGGTGGTCTCAGGTCTCTTCTTCTTCTTCTTCTTCTCTTTCTCTCTTTCCATGCATTTCATCTTTTATATATATTTATATATTTATATGAAAGACATGTTAGCATTCTTTTTCATGCCTCTGTTTTTGTCTATCAATGTATGGAAGTTTCTCTTACATCATGAAACATAAAATAGTTTTCTAATGGAATCAATATGTTGCTATTTGTTTACATGATCTGATTCATAGGATATTTATTAGTTAGAAAGTAAAATTACAATGAATAATTTAAAAGAAAAAGCAAGGAATTGAAGCATGATTCTAACATGAATTTGTTTGCAAAATGATGTAATAATGTCAACAACCAATGCCACTACAGCCAGAATGGTAAGTTCAGCTATGGATATGCAAGCTCTGCAGGCAAGAGATCTTCAATGGAAGACTTTTATGAAACAAGAATCGACGGTGTCGATGGCGAACTCGTCGGTTTATTCGGTGTTTTCGATGGTAAATGCCTCAAGTTCTTAATTTTTTTCATACAGAGTATTATATTAAGAATAGAGAACATGAACTAAGTTGAATACATTGCTGAATACAGGACATGGCGGTGTTCGTGCCGCAGAATACGTCAAACAGAATCTCTTCAGCAATCTGATCAAACATCCAAAATTCATAACTGATACTAAATCAGCAATAGGTCAAATTGTTTCTAATTTGCCAAATTATAATGATTCTTATGTGATTGATTGTTACATTGATTTAATTTTACTGCATTTGTGTTTATGCAGCTGATGCATACAATCATACAGACTCAGAGTTTCTGAAATCCGAGAACAATCAGAATCAGAATCGAGACGCCGGTTCAACTGCTTCTACTGCTATTCTCGTCGGTGATCGATTGCTAGTTGCTAATGTCGGAGATTCAAGAGTTGTTATAAGCAGAGGAGGAACAGGTAAACAAGCTGAATTTTTTTTGTCTTGATTGATTGTACTTAAAATTACAAACTAGTCGGTTTTCGCAGCTATTGCTGTTTCAAGAGATCACAAGCCTGATCAAACAGAAGAAAGACAGCGCATCGAAGATGCAGGTGGATTTGTAATGTGGGCTGGTAATTCCGCAGAAATCCCGTATTTCATGTATCTGCTACACACTTTAACACAACCTCATGTATATGTACATTGCATTATACTGCAGGAACATGGAGAGTTGGTGGAGTTCTCGCTGTTTCCCGTGCTTTCGGTGACCGACTTCTTAAGCAATTTGTTGTTGCTGATCCTGATATTCAGGTAACAATTCAATGAAATTGAAATCAAAATTTTACTGCAATGTGATATTTAACAGTATGTGCATGTGTATGTGTGAATGTAGGAAGAAGTAATTGATGGATCATTGGAATTTCTTATTCTTGCAAGTGATGGATTGTGGGATGTTGTCACAAATGAGGTATGATCTTTGAATCAAATTAATTTATTAATTTGTCGATATGTAAATCTAAGTAAATTGATTGGGAATTCAGGAGGCTGTTGCAATGGTGAAGCCAATTGAAGATCCAGAACAAGCAGCAAGAACATTGATGCAGGAAGCATATCAAAGAGGAAGTGCAGATAACATAACTTGTGTCGTAGTCCGTTTTCTTGTTAACAAAAATAATAATTCTCATCATGAATCAGGTCACAGAAATAATGTGAAGCAAGAAAACAATACAATGACTCACCGGGAACTCGAATCGGGTTCGTATCGGCAAAGAAATTCAGGTCATAACTGATCAAGATCAATCAGAAATTCGGTTGCCGTGTTAACTGTTAACCGGTTTTTTCGTATTTCTTTTTACTGCTGTTTAGTTGTAATGTGACAATGTGTGTGATTTACTGGCTATGTTGTGTTTGTAGTTATCAGTCTTCAGTTTGATGTACTCTTGAATTGCTTGTGTGATCAGATGTTTTTATTTATTTATTTATTCATTTATTTATTAAGGGAAATTATTTAATAAGATAAAATGAATATTAGTTTAATATGGAATCCTGTTTTTAATAATTTTAAAACAGAGTCTTATGATCAAAATTGCAAATCTAAATTAAATAAAATTTCCCAACTATATATACAACTTCATATTTTTTGAGTGTATACATGCAAATTTTTTATTAAAAAATATAACAAAAAAATTGAGGGTAAAATGGGAAGACAAAAATGGAAGGATATATATATATATATATATACTTTGAATAATATATGTTATTAATGTAAATTTAATGAGCAATTTAGGTTGCTTGCAATATAAGATTAGGTCAAAGTTGGAAGAAGTCAAAGGCGCATGAAATTCTCTCACATTTTCCAAAACTTAATTCTCACCATAATTTCTTAAAACCAGACTCCATTAAAACCTCATTTTTTAGGGTTAGGGTTAGGGTTAGTTTTGGTGCATGGTACGTGGACACGTAATGCATGCATGAATTAGCAATGGTTAGTCTTGTTTTCAGTTAAGGGTGCATGTTTCTCTCCATTAATGCCTTTTTATTTTCATTTAATAATCCCATTAAGAGTAATAATTGTAACTTATGAATAGAATTATATATATATATATATATATAATTTGAGGCTTTTTACTCCCAACCCCTTAAAAAAAAAATTACTTGCCATCACCTGCCTTAAGTTATATTTATATATAATTTATTTTAATGAACAAATATTAAAGCTTTTATTAAAATAAAAAAACATTCTCCTTTTTTTTATAATAAAAAAAATGAATTTTAAAAGAGATAATAAACAAATTAAGTATTTCCCAGTGTGGTGGAAAGCAAAAACACCATATAATAATTATCATGTAATAATAATAATAATGGAAAATGAAGAAGGATTTATTATGAAAATGAAGAAACTGCCATGAAGAAGAATAAACACAGAGAATTCAAAGACATTTATTACAAACAATGCTTTCCCATTCACCAACCAAACAAAGGAAAGCTCTCTCTCATTCCTTCATTCCTTCATTCCTACTCTTTAATGCTCTCAATAACTACATTTTCCAACGTTTCATTCCTTGATACTAATATAAATTATAACCAAATGCTTCATTTTGGTTTCCATGGAGGAATACAAGGAGAACATAAGCCTTAGTCTAAGTATAGGAACAAGCCATCAACATGAGAAACTTAGCAATGAAAACAAGAACAAAGTTCAACAACAACAACAACAACTGCATGTTTTATTCCCTGCTTCTACTACTTCTAATCCAGAGGACGATGAAGTCATCGGCGATATCGCGCCACGGAAAAAGCTCAGGCTTACCAAAGAACAGTCTGACATGCTTGAAAATTCCTTCAGAGAAAACAACATACTCAATGGGGTATTCTGATTCATGTTTTGACAGTATTTCTTCTTGTTTTGATTGCTCAATGTGATTAACTTCATGCAGAATCAGAAGCAGGAACTTGCGAGGAAGTTGGACTTGCAGGTTAGACAAGTTGAGGTCTGGTTTCAGAACAGAAGAGCAAGGTATCATCGAATGGCGTTCAATCGACGTCTCAAAATCGATAATTAAATTGTTGATAACAATGAGTTTTGACTTACAGGACTAAGTTGAAGAAGACTGAGGTGGAATGTGAGTTCTTGAGAAGGTATTGCCAGAGCTTGAGTGAAGAGAACAAGAGGTTGAAGAAGGAGTTGCAAGCATTGAAGCTTACGAGACCTCCTTCGTCTTCATTGTTTCTCCAAATATCGAAGCAAACCAAGATCTCTGCTGAGGGTGATGGCAAGAGCTCTGCTTCTTCTGATTCAATGTCTGACAAGTCTAGGATTTATAACTCCTCTTGATTTATTTGATGAGTGAAAAGAATGAAAAGAGTTTTACATTTCTGTGTGTAGCAGCAACAAAACTTTTCTGAAATTATTGCTTGAAATGTGCTTGATTGGATACAAAGCTTGCATAGATCAGCTCATTCCATGCGTCGGGGACTCCGGGAAGGCACCAATGGCTGCAATCCTGTTTCCTCGAAGAAACTTTTGGCTCTTGGTTTTGGGTCATTTTACCGTAGACTGATGGATGACCGTCCTTACGGAAGTTTGTCAGCTTTGTTACGTTCAAGAGGATGACCGGGAACTTCATTTCTTGAATAACTTCCTCGATGATTTTCATTTTTGGGTGGTAGGTCTCGATCAAGGGCCCCTTTAATATAGGGTCCTTCTCGCCTTTACATGAGCCACCGGAGTCCCAATCTCCACCCCTGATTAGGACTCAGAAGGTATCAGATCTCAAGTTTCAAGATTATGACAAAATGAACCAAAAGAAAAAAATTTTAATACCTGAAATGGGCGGTAGAGTAACCTCGGTAAAAAATTAGTTTCTTTGAAGGGTTCATGTTTTCGTCAATCCATCTTCCCCAAGTCCTCATAGCAATCCTAAACGCTTGCATTGCATCAAACTTTGGATAAACAACATCGCCTTCTTGATAATAATTCTTCCTGATCAATAGAAAAAATGCACCTGCTTAGTGAATGTTGTAGATGGTAAAAAGAACAAAGAAATTTGATCTATGTACCCTTTTGCAGTTTTTCCATGAGTCCACCAATGACCAGTATTAAATATAAGGATATCGGCTTTCTTCCATCGACCTGAGGACTTATCAACGCGATCTATAAGAAGAGTTGGACTTGAATTGCCTTGAGCATTGGCACGTTTCCCTTCTTTAACAAGAAAATGAGAGCGGACAAACTCAACTGTGCAGTTGTAGTCCTGCTCAGTGGAAAGGCACCCAATATGTATCACCCACATATTCAGCTGATGAGAGAAATATGACAGAATGCATAATATGCTCACCACAAACCGAAATATAAAGTAGCCACGGCCTTTTGTAATTTTGTAACCTCGTGTCTCATACATTTTGGTCTTATCAGGCAAACCTTCACGAAGAACGCACAACATTGATTCAAACTGGTTTCTATTCATTGAATCCCCGACAAGCATCATGCGTTTACCTCTGATTCTCTCCAAAAAGTCTGTTGAATTAAACCTACGAATCAAGTGTGGGGGGATAAAAGGTAGTTTGTAAATCATTAAAACAAAAAAAACAAAAACAGGCACAAAAAACATGGTCAATATAGCATCAAATACTTGTTCCAACTTGCATTAGTTTCTACATGTTCTAACGGTAAGGCCATAAAAAATATATATATATATATACAAGAACACAAAAACATGTAAAAACACAGAAGTATTCAACCAGTCCTGTGTGTTTGTGTGTGTATATATATATATAAACATGGCACACTAGAGCCAATACACAGAAGTCAAGAACTGTATTGACTATCAGTTACAACAAGAGCCATTGCAAATCAATCAGAATCATGAACATGTAGAATTTCCGCCTCTGATCTATTTTAGCACACTTTAACATGCTGTCATAATAAAAAATTTTCTCCAAATCCCATGATATAATATGTGATCAAACGCTCATCCAGTCTCTACAAGATGTAGTAATGAGATCAAGGCAATGAAAACCATCAAGCTCTATCATCTTTCAGTGCCACACACACAATTCAAGCTTTGTATCAATTACTACCACAAACATTGTAAATCCAATCAGAATCATCAAAATGTGAAATTTCCTCCTAATCATGCACCTCTGAGTTACACAAGCAAAATACAACATGGCATCATACTCGGTACTTTTCTCCCATTCCAATAACATATAAAGATCAGACGTTTGTGATTTAAATGTTCATCAATCTCTGATTCTCTACATATTCTAATAGTAAGGCCAAGGTAATGAAAAACATCAAGTTCCGTCAGGGTCACATACACTTCAAGTTTTGCACCAACAACAACCCGTCCTAGAAAACCCTATCAGAATCATCAAAATGAGAAACTTAAGCTCAAATTTGAGTCTGATCAATCAAAACCACACAATAACATGGCATCAGACTCGGTGCTTTTCTCCCATTCCAAAAATATATAATAATCACACATTTGTGATGAAATGTTCATCAGTCATAATGAAAACAAACAACTTCTACTAAACGATTCAATGTCGCTACAGTCCCCATACATACAATTCAAACTTTATACCAATCACAACCAGAGAGACATATAAATCCAATCAGAATCAGCACACTATCCATATGAGTTTAATCTACACAAGCACACAAAAACATGCCTCTACATGATAAATAAATATCTCACATTTCTGATAAAATGTTTCATCACACTTCAACACACAATCAAGTTCCATCATACTCACTACAGTCCCATACACACAATTCAAGCTTTGTACCAAAATAAGAATCATCAAAACATGAAATTTTCAGCCTCAAACACATCCAATCACATCACAGTGTGCCATATAATCAAACAAGTTTTTTTTCTCTCCCAATCTCATGACATTATATAAAAATCACATCTTTGTGAATAGAAAGCCAACAAAGAGCAGCATACCTGGGGAGAGAACAGCCATGGGGCACCCACTTCCATTTCAAATACTCCTTGTCAGGCCTCCCATTCTCAACACAAGCAAAAGCCTCATCAACATAAGGGCAAGAACCAGGATCATAGAGTGGATAACGCTTTTCTTCATCCCTCTCCCAGTTCCCATCATAAAGATCGCACCTTTCCTCACTCCTCTCCACCCCATTGCTCTGTTCCACCGCCGGAGAAGACAGATGAGGTGGTGTGAACGGAAGAACAGGAGGAGAGATCGGAGGGACGGGGGAAGAGGTCGGAGGACTGGAAGGAGGAGGAACAACAAGAGGGGCAGCTGGCGGTGAAGGGAGAGAGACGTCGGAGAAGAAGGAGGAAGGTTTGGAGGGAGAGATCAAGAGCAGAGAGGGGATCAAGATGAAAAGAAGAAGGAGAAGCGGAGGGAGTAGGCGGTGGAAGGGGAGCACCACCATTGGCGAAGAAGAAGAAGAAGAAGAAGAAGAAGAGCATAGCATTCATCGAAGAGCAAATGATCAAAACCACATTTTTCTTTTTCTTTTTCTTTTTTTTTCTTTTTTTTTCTTTTGTCTTTTTGCTGTAGATTTGCTTTGACTTATTATTGTGTGTTGACTGTGACTTGGTCAAACTGCAAACTGAAAGCTCCAAATCCAGCACCTGATTTTGATTAGAATTTTCACTAATCCAATCAAATTAAGAACAAGATACAGCTAACTACTTGATAGGATTAGAATTAGTCATTAAAGATGATAAAAACATTAATCCAAAAACACACATTTGGAAGAATGCTTAAAAACAAGAGTTTGATTCAGTCTAAACCAGCTCAATTAGCAGCAAAATTACAAGTGAGTCTGAACACTTACAGTTAAAATCAAACATATATATACATATCATTTCATTCATAGGCATTGCAATGGATCAAGTTCATCTCAGAATGTTTCTATCTTCAATCTCAGTGATTTCTTTGATCTGTGCAGCCTCTGGTGCAATACAAGACAGTGTCGAAATTTCATGGGGCGGCGATCGAGCTCAACTCGGTGAAAATGGTGAACTACTCACACTTACACTTGATCAATCTTCAGGCTCAGGTTTTCAGTCCAAAGATGAGTATCTCTTCGCCGAAGTCTCGATAAGACTCAAGCTTGTATCAGGGAACTCTGCTGGCACTGTCACTGCATTTTATGTGAGTACATAAACACTCTGAATTTGATTAACTGATTTCATGCAGTGATTAAATGGTTGAATCTTTGTTGTAGTTGTCATCGATTGGAGACGCGCATAATGAGATCGATTTCGAGTTTCTTGGCAATGTCAGTGGCAGTCCTTACACTGTCCATACCAATGTGTTTGATCAAGGGAAAGGTAACAGAGAGCAGCAGTTTTATCTCTGGTTTGATCCTACTCAAGACTTCCACACATACACAATCCTTTGGAATAAGAAAAACATTATGTGAGTCTATTTCTTTACTTAAGTTTTCTTCGACTTTTTTTTTAGTACTTAAGCATAAGAAATGTCTTGTACCTTGTGTTTCAGATTCCTCGTCGATGGCTTAGCAATCAGAGTGTTCAAGAACAACGAGGCGAAGGGCATCGGATACCCGGATGATCAGGCAATGAGGGTCTATTCTAGTCTGTGGAATGCCGAAGATTGGGCAACACAAGGCGGCAGAGTTAAGACTGATTGGTCGAAAGCCCCGTTTTCCGCCTACTATAGAGATTACAATGCCAGTGCCTGTGTAGCATCTGCCGGCACTTCTTCTTGTTCTTCTGGTTCAGTTTCATGGATGGATCGCGAGCTCAGTCTTCATGAAGTGAGCAAAATGAAAGAGTTGCGGAAAACTTACATGGTCTATAATTACTGTGACGATAAGAACCGGTTCGGGCAAAACATGCCTGCAGAATGCAGGCTTGCTTGATTAGATTCATTATGTAATTTTGATAAACAAGAAATTATATTGTAGTAGTTTCATGGTCAATATATGTCCATGAATATCAGTATCTTGATGTTTCTGTTATATAACTCTTTTCAATATATAAGATCATTGCGTGTGCAAAAAATCGAAAAGATTCAATCAAATGCTCAATAATGCATGAATTAATTTGAATTAATATGTATTTGAATCACAGGAAAACTAAAACTGATTTAAATTAACTGTTCTACAAAGAACATGGTTGTATCAAGACATGGATTAGACAAAACAAGAGAGGATGATGAGATGGGTGAAGAAGTATTACATAATTTATGATTACTGCACCGACATTAAGCAATTTGATCAAGGACCACTCCAGAGTGCTTGATGTACTAAGAGATGCTGAGAATTATATATATTCTGAAAATTCTTTTATTCTGCAATTTGATGTTTGTTCATGCATGCCACTAATTTGTTTATTATCAGTTGAACAAATAGATATACACTGTAATTTCCATCAAATAACTTCTTCACTAGTGAACTTATTTATTCATATATACATCAAGATCAAAGATGAACAACTTCGAATTTCTAATACCTTGATATATTCATCAAGAAAGACTTAAAAAGTTCTAAAATAAAACAGAATGGTACTAACAACAAATGAAATCCAAAAATCATAAATTTTTTGTCATCAAGAACACTTTTTGCACTTCAAATTTTGATACTGCACATTGCCATCCTTTTTTTATTAATTCTAGCTAAATGAAATCAAAAAATCATTTGAATAACTTCAAGATCAAGAGATTTATCAAGAGAATGAGATGAATAACTTTCAGTTTCCATTACTTCAGATATATTAATCAAAAAATTATAAAGAACAATACTAACAATAAATGAAATCCAAACATCATAACTTTTTGTTATCTAGTCTTCATTTTTCACTTCAAATAGTGAAATATTCTTGTCTTTTTAAAATTATTTCTGATTTTAATGTTAAAATAAAGAAAAAAAATAGAGGAATTATAAAAAAAATCATATCTTGAAAATGAACAAGTTCCCTTCTTCCTCATGTATCTTTTTTAATTCCAAATATTATACATGCATGCATGCATACATACATACATACATACATAAATAAAAAGTTTTCTATAAGTTTTCTATAATATCTAAGTGCATGGAATGAGATTGAGATGACCTTAATGCTCGTTAACCTTGAAAGTGTAATGTTAGTTGATATTCCAATCCAAATCCAACTCATTGAAAGCTCATGAAGATAAAACATGTCCACCCATTGATGAATCTTTTGCTTTCCTTCAACAACTCATATGCCCCACCATTTCATTGGATGTTTTCCATGCATTATCTATCAATCTCATCAATCATCCATCAACCATACATACATATATATCCTTCCTTACTTATATATATATTTATATACACAGATTATTATTATTATTATTATTATTATTATTATTATTATTATTATTATTGCATGTAAAATATCAAACTTAATTTGGGTGACAAATATCACACTAATTAATAAGAGGAGCCAAAAAACATTAACAAGGCTTGTTAGGACATCAAATCCTTAATTATGGTTTTGAGATTATTGAAGACAAGAATATAAACAAAGCATATGGGTTGTATTAATCACAAAGCTAACAAAATTAAACAACATGCATGCACCGACGACTTAACTACACCAAATCCAACTAATTCGTTCAAGTACATTTATACTTAATTA
Source organism: Dioscorea cayenensis subsp. rotundata (assembly GCF_009730915.1). Taxonomy (NCBI): domain Eukaryota; kingdom Viridiplantae; phylum Streptophyta; class Magnoliopsida; order Dioscoreales; family Dioscoreaceae; genus Dioscorea; species Dioscorea cayenensis. The sequence continues at coordinate 30,567,133 of NC_052479.1, read as the reverse complement.
CTTCAAGTAAACTTCATTAATCTTATGCAATAAAGTTATATTATTATTATTATTAAGGTTATATATATATATATATATATTAATGAGCTAGATTAACTAAAATTAAGTCTCTCTCAACCTGTCAATGGTGTGGAAAGAACACATATCTATTCCAAAAGCTGGCATTAACAAGGTGATGATGTGACACCAATAAGCCAACTATCAAAGTGGTCTATATTTATAGTCCTAATTAAAGCTAATTACTTCATAAGATACTTCTGAACTTTATATCATGCATGCAAATAAACACTAATTATAAAGATTTATTTTGTTCATTTAGATATGCTTATCTTTTCTGTTACTTCTGAACTAATATAATTAATTGCTTTAGTTTAGCTTTGTAACTCACTAATATATATATATATATATATATATTGAGAGAGAGAGAGAGAGAGAGAGAGAGAGAGAGAGAGCTCACCAACTAAACAACAAATATAGAGCAAGAATATGGACTTGTCTTTTATCTTCAAGGGACCATACATGAAGTCATAATTGCATGAGTGGCCCCATGTTGTGAACCCTACATGAAACTTCTCTATCTCTTCTTCATGTTGATCAACTCTATATAAACACTATGAACTCAATAAAAAATACAATCATCAGCATATGATAAAAATGAAGATGGTTTCATTAATAATCCTTGTCATCAGCTTCTTTTCTCTGAGTGTGAGCACTTATGCAAACTTCAACAATGGAGTTGATATAACTTGGGGTGGTGGAAGGGGAAAAATAGAAGAAGGTGGTGAACTTCTCACCCTCTCATTGGACAAGACTTCTGGTTCTGGTTTCCAGTCCAAGTATGAATATCTCTTTGGCAGGATTGACATGAAGATCAAGCTTGTTCCTGGGAACTCTGCTGGCACTGTAACTGCATACTATGTAAGTCTCTATCTATCTATATATATATTTATTTATTTATTTATTTTCATGCATGCATGCATGCAAGCATGCAAGCATACATGTTAATTATTTGTGGGTTGATATATATAATATTTTGGTTAATTATGTGTGTAGTTATCATCACTGGGAGCAACACATGATGAGATAGATTTTGAGTTTTTGGGGAACGTGAGTGGAGAACCATACACACTGCATACAAATGTTTTCAGTCAGGGAAAAGGGAACAGAGAACAGCAGTTTTATCTTTGGTTTGATCCAAGATTGGATTTCCACACTTACACTGTTGTTTGGAACCCACAGGAAATCCTGTTAAGTTTCTTTCTCTCTTCTTCTTCTTTTTCTTCTTCTTCTACTTTTTATTTACTTATTTATAAATTACAACATAAAGGGTTTTCTTTTTCATATATATATATATATATATATGTAATGCATTTAATGCAATTTCAAATATTATATTTTGTGAAAGTAGTTAGATGTCTCAAGCTAAAAAAAGAAAAGAATTTGAGACTCATTTTAAGTCAATATTTCACTAGAACCACACATTTCAATTGGTTTTAAATCCATTTATATATATATATATATATATGTATGTATGTAAAATTTTCTTTTATACATCACATAAACTATAAATATCATTTCATCCTCACTAAACACTCTAATCTCACAATCAAATACAATAAAGTAAATAAATGAATAAATAAAAGCAAAAAACTTTCAGCTGATTTTGATTTGATCTATATTTTATACAAAGTATATATATATGGTACTAATTTTTTTTTAAAAATTTTATTTTGTGACAAATAAATGACAGGTTTTATGTGGATGGGACACCAATAAGAGTTTTCAAGAATAATGAAGTCCATGGGATTCCATACCCAAAGGCCCAGCCCATGAAGCTTTACTCAAGCCTTTGGGCTGCTGAAGACTGGGCCACACGTGGCGGCCTCGTAAAGACCGATTGGTCCAAGGCCCCATTCGTAGCCGCTTATCGCGGCTTCAGCGCCGACGCGTGCATCGCCTCCGCGGGACACTCTACCTGCTCCTCCTCCCCACCTAAATCCTCTTGGTGGACCCAATCACTTGACCCCGCTGGGGCCCAGAAACTCAAGTGGGTACACGATAAGTACATGATCTATGACTACTGCAAGGACAACAGACGCGCACCACCTCCTGAATGCTTCCTTTGAGTATTTATTATTCTTAAACTATTAATTAAACAACCCTGAATTATTATTATGATTTTAATTGTGTGTGTGTGTGTGTGTGTGTTTCATGAAATTTAAATGTAATAAACAAAGTGAAGAGTCATGAATTTGATGAATGTAATCAAAGTGAGGGGTGTGTGTATCTATTTTATTTTGAATTATAATGAAAAGAATAAATTTCTTTATTTTGTTTTGGATATAGAATGGGTTATATAGGTTGAATCATGCATATCACCCAATTTATTAAATAAATTTAAATTTAGATAAAAAAAAGAAAGAAAGAAAATGCTAGCAAAATTATGTGGAAATTGACTTGCACCCAAAGGTCTAAATATCTCCACAAAATCCTAATTAGAAATCATGCTTCAATTATTAATATCTCCATCTTTTCACAGTACTTAATATTCTCATTCAAACAACTTGGTCTAAGTCTCACATCATGCAACTCATAAATGGCACCTCCATCCAGCTCACTCTTGATCAATCTTTGAGTTTGATGATGATCTATCTTTAATGTTGTGGATTTGTTTCAAAGAACTAGTTCATGTCAGTGAAAATGAAGATGAAGATCAAGCTCATCCATGGCAACTCTGCCGGCGCAGTCACAGCATTCTACATATGTATTGCATGCATGTGTACTTTGAGTAGTAACACTAGAATGGAGGATGACCTCTGTTGTGTCTGTTGTAGCTGAACTCGGACACCGACGAGATTCAAGACAAGCTTGATTTTGAGTTCGTCGGAACTAGATCAGGGCAGGTGTACACATTACAAACCAATGCGTACCCGAATGGCAAGGAAGATCGAGAGAAGAGAGTGACCGTCTGGTTTGATTCTTCCGCTGACTTTCACTCTTAACACATCAATCGAATCACTTTTTTGAGAAATAGGAGACATTTAAGTCGTACAAGTAACGAGACCTATTCATTGATACGTAAAAGAAAAAACGTGTTATGGAATCACTTCGATCTAATGTAAGTGTAGATTCGACTTGAAGAAAATATTTAGTTAATTTTTCTCATGAAAATTATCTATAAACGTAAAAGGTGTTCAAGAATAATGACCGGAAAGGAGTGGCATACCGTAAAACACAGCCCGCGGGGATAGAACTCTCTACATTGTAGAAAGCTGATCACTGGGCAGCAAGAGGAGTAGTTGGAGAAGATAGACTGGAGCAAAGCACCATTCTGTGCATGCTGTAAAGATTGCCAGTCCCGGTGGGGTCTGGATCAACCACATGATCAATGACTACTGTTCTGATAAAACCCGATTCCAGATAACCACGTCGGAATTCTTAGCTGGAATTTAAAAGCATAGAAAAAATAAGCAATGTGCATGTTATAAAGGTCAGGTCAAATGGAGGAAAACATGAAAGCTATTTTTTCATCTTTGTTTTGATCTATTGTCAATACAACATGGAAAAGGTTGGCAGCTTTTGCAAAATTTTGATGCAACAGTGAGAACTTTGAATGATTTCACTTGAAAGGTATCAAATTACATACATGGAGAAGAAGTGGCCCAGGTGGGGACTAAGTCAAGAAAATTTATATAAAACATGTACATAAACATCACTGAGAATGCCAGCACAAAAAGGATAAGAAACTTGAACCAGAATCATTTGAATGCAGATAAATGATGAAATAAGAAATAAATTATATATATATTTCTCATAAAGATAATTCCTCGGTTGTTCGGCTGACTTGTGATTTCCAAAAATAGTCAACTCTTGTTGTATGTTGACCTGGTCTATGCCTAGTGTTAAAATTGTGAGGCTGTAATTACAATGCCCTTGTAACAAACTGGAAACTCTACTATTTTAACCTTAAGGTAATCATCTTCTTTGTCTTCTCGTCTTCAATTTCAACATCCAAAATGATCTCCGTTTAGCAGAAGAAGCATTTTCATTAATCTTATTATTATTATTTTTAATCTTAAGGTAAGTACTTGCAATCTCATTTTGATCAGCCAATTATGCTCTTTCTTTGCTAATCAGTCATTCTGATGTAAATGAGGCAGTGCACTTCATAGGCTATCTTAAAGAAATATAGTCGTCATTTAGAAGATTATCAAATATCACCATTCTTTGCTAATTTCTTTCCCGCTGCATAAATTTCGCTAAATATTGTTATTTGCAAAATCAGATAAACAAATTTATACTGTATATATATATAAGAAAACTCGATTCCTTATTTCAAGTTTTTCATATGTTCATGCAGGAAATGGCTACAAAACCGAAAGAGATTAGTACTAACCACAAATCCAGGAGCAGCTCTGCCCCTTCAACCCCGAAAAAAGGCGAGTCTGAGAAGACAAAGTTGACAAATTCCTCAGAAACTGTCACAACACCGCACTACCTTAAACCAACCATAAGCTCTGGCAATATTGCCTGCAAAAATGTCAAAAAGCAGCCATGTCTAACATCAAGAAGATCCTTTGACAAACCATCACCACAATCAAAACCATCAGTGAAAGCAGCAGCTAAAACTCCAAAATCTCCTCCTGCTCCCTCAAAACATATCATAACAGAGAAGGCATCAAAAACAGTTAGCAACACAAATCCTCCGAAGCTTTCTAGGGTGAAGAGTCTTCCCAAGGGAGCAATCAGTGTCACAAAGAAAACAAAAAGTGACCTAAACGAGAAGAAGTTATCTGTTCATACATCGAACAAGGAAGTTGTTCAACAAGCACGAGTTGATCAGCGAAAGATTCATGATGTTGTAGAGCACCACAAAGTTCCATCTCCTAAAGAAATGCATGCCACTAGAGCACTTGAAAAGAATGTGCAATCAAAGCTGAAAATTAAGGAGAAAGAGAAGGTGGCAGTTGATGGAGAGATGGAGGACGAGAGCATGGCAATGAAGAAGAAGGGGTCGCCAAAAGGGAATGACGTGATCGAGGAAACTGCAAAGAAGTTGACAGACAGGCGGAACAAAGTCAAAGCACTTGTTGGAGCTTTTGAAACTGTCATGTCATTACAAGAAACAGACGGTCAACACAGTCCACAGCAGGCAAAGGAGAATGCCATCAACAGCCACATGGAATATGAGGGTCAGGAAAGTCAGAAACAAATAAAGGAGAATACCGATATGGATACCTCAGAGAACAATGCAGTACAACATGAGGAAGAGACCAGGGAAAACGAGTTGGGGAAGCCAATGGAAAATATTACAGGAGAGGATTCAAATGATAACAACGCTTGAATCTGACTTGGCGAGTGAAGATTGACCATGCTATTGTATGACATCAAGTTTGTGGTTTGCATGTTTCTGAAACGAGATTATGACTCAGTACTATGGGAGTTATTTTCTGGATATTCAGAGAAAAAGATGGTTGCTATGGCATTATGAACATCTTATATATGGGATGAAATTAGAATATTTCCTTGCGACAATAGGAGGAAAGACCTACATCTGATGTTATGTTGCAAGTAATCATCTTCTAGCTCCTGTTATGAAGGAGCGAATTGTTATGCTACAATGGCTACAGTTCTGAGGGCTTGTATTATATCTCCATGCTGTTATTATATTAGTGTTTTAGTGTATTAGTGTGTGCTGCAAGTATGGAACTTTTCGCAGCCAAAGAGACTTCTCTATCTCTATTAAATGATTTTATTAAACTAATTTTCCAATCATTAATAACCACTCAAATCACTAAATCCTTGCGGTATACCAAGCTAGGAGTCAAATAAACTAATAAAGCACAAGTAAAGGCAGCTCACCTTCCATTCCCAGAACTGAAAGCCACCTGGATGCGACAAGCTGTATTGGAGAACCTGTTCACAACAATATTAATCGTATCTTACCTTCCAACAAAGGTGAACAGAAGTATCAACAATTTGATACATAAGTGTTATCTTTCTATGTTGCTAAGGACCTATAATCTCTTGTAAAAACTTAGAAATCAAGACCCAGAAGAAAGAAAACAAAACTTTCTCCTCTGCCTCATTTTCTGATTTCCCAAAACAAAATACAAAGATCATTGCCATGCCAGACCTTGGAAAACATAAATAATGGGAGTTTTTAAACAATCGGTGTTAAAGAGAAACACTATTCAAAATTGTGAAATGAAAGTTAAGAAAAGTCTAAATCACCAAACCGTAACCATATAAAATTTCAAATAATTTTAAAATCCCAAGAATAACAATTAAATCAATCATTACTAGGCTTACCTTGGAAGCAACACATATGTTCATCAGTTATCATTCTTGGAGGTTTATCTTTTCTTGCATAGAAGACACCAGTTAGTAGCCTTGGCTTGGAAACAACACTTGTTAGAGGTGCCACTGGGTATGGCACATGTCTGTGTGTGTGTATATATAGCAAGTTCTCCAAATCAGTGACCGCTTGTTCTTCACTAGCAAGGTTTGCAAGATTGACCTAAATTATAGTGGTAGGTGAACTTTACACTTAGTTGCTTATTCCAAATTTAAACTTGAGGTACAATCAATGTCCTGTAGAGTGATCCTGCCCAACAATAGATCGCTAGAATGTTTTGCACATAGTGGAAGACATTTTTTATTCAAACTTTCATGAATAGCACCCATTCCAGGTACCCATTTATTCTCATTCAAAGGGTCAACATTTAAACGACTTTGCAACAAACGAACCCGATAAAGAGTAGTATCCATTCTATCACAAAAATGGGCCACACAACAACATTGTGGTTCATTGGTTGCTAATCTAGCAAGAATAAGACAGAGGGTACTATCCACAGGCTTTGGATCAGAAAGATTTCCTTCACCCATCATTTTTATCTCCCTCTCAGTAGGGAAATTAACTTCCCTCACACCCTGTCCATCGATAACCTGCAGATCCTTCTTGTAATGCTTAATAGTTTCAAGTTTTGTTGATTCATGTTTTTCAGCTAATGTCAGGAAACAAGAAAACCGCAAGTGATAATTCACAACCATCTTCACTGTCTTGAAGTTATGGCAGCAACAGAAGAAGTCAAGCCATCTCCTGCCAACACCAGCATACCATTTGATAATATCAGCATCATCCAAGCAAACGAGCAGCTTGATTGGCCTAGGACGCCCCATGGAATTTGTAAATCCAGCCAATTTAACTGCTTTTCTTACAAGCTCCACAGGAGCATTCACCCTCATGCGCAACTTGGCCAAGTCCTCCACAGTCCTCCTTGCATAAGTCCTCTCCTCCTCATCTTCCTCTCTTCTCTCCTCCTCTTCTATTACCTTGCTAGGCTTCACTGGCATCAAATACTTGTCCACATTCTGTTGAAACCGGTCAAAGGCTTCCACCAACTCCAGAGGCAGTTGATCTCTCACCCTTGGCAAAGACAAAAAATCACCATAGCTAAGCATCCTGTGCCAACTCCAGCATTCCTCCCTGTTCTGCAAAAATTCTGCCACTACATCATCTGCCCAGCCCCTGAAAATCTCCCTGACTTCATTCTCAATTCCGAAATCAAACTTAAATCCCTCCGGACATCTCTTGAGCTTCTTGAAACAGTGGTTCAGGATTTTCAACCCTAGCTTCTTTCTTCTGGTCTCCCGTGCATTCTTCAGCTCCTGGGCTTGTGCCGCCTTTCTCTTGAGGTACTTCTTCCTCGCCCTAATAGCCTTCTCTGACATAGGTGGATTCAAAACTGACGGCGGCACTGCTTGGAGCTCATAACCCATGAAATTCATCTTCTCTGAAACAGCACTATGTATAGAACTCTTCAGCCTATCAACTTTGAGCCCTAACTCACCCTCCAAACACTCAAAAATCTGATCTTTGATACTCATTGTCAGCATTTTCGACCCTGAAGTAATCACCAATATCTCATCCAAGTACCTAACCGCATAAACCCTAACCGGGTTATGAAAAACCCTAGAACTCGCATCCAAAATGGGATCTTTAATCCTAGGATTTTTCTTATGAATTTCCGATCTAATTTCCTGAATCTTTCTATCCAACACATCAAAATAGATATTCAAAAGGATAGGAACCAAACCGGATTCTTGGGGAAGGCCGCGGCCGAGATCGTGACAGCCGAGGTGGAACCCAATGGTTTGGGATTCAAAAAGCGACTCAATGAGGGAGATGAGAGGAGGGTCGTCAATCTTTTCGCGAAGGACAGAGGCCAACCTGGAGACATGGCGGTGATCAAAAGGCTGGCGTAGGAGAACGGGCCGGAACCACCAGGTAGGGTTCTCGACGGAGGCCTTAAGGTAGCGGACTGCGGTGTGGCGGCCAAGGGAGGGGCGGCCGCCATAAGCGAAGGTGGCGAGGCGGGGGTTGTAGACGACCTCAAGGACGGAACGGAGGGCTTCAATGAGGACCTTGAGGGGAAGATCAGGGAGGATGAGGGGGAGGCCCTTGAGGCGGGAGGGGAGGAGCTTGGAGCAGTGGGAAGGGAAGTCAAGTAGGATGGGTGCGGCGATGGAGGATGGGGAGGAGTGAGCACGGTCGGCGAGAGCGGATGCGGCGGCGGCGAGGGTGGAGGGGGTGGTGATGGTGGTGGCGAGGAGGTTGTGGAATCGGCCGCCGTGGTACTGGGCGAGGACGAGGGATTCGAGGTCTGCGGCGGTGATCGGAGAAGGTGAGGAGGAGAACGGCCGGAGAGAGGAGCCGGCGAGGAGACGCCGGAGCATCTCCGGCGCCGAATGGGATTTGCGAGCTTGGGATGAAGAAATAGAAATCATGGATTCAATAGGCTCATTAACAAATGGTTGGTCTTTATTGGGCTGGGCCTTAAGTTTTGGGCCTAATTTAATGAAGATCACCACCCTTTATTGACCTTATTTGTTTTTTTTTTAAATGAAAAATAAATTATATTTATTAATTGGAAAAAAAAAAATCAGTCAATACAAAATTCAGTGAGTACAAAAAAAAAAAGTCATGGCCAACGACCATTTGATCTATTGACATCAGATCCCTGCAGTAGGGGTGTTCAGTGCTCGAGTGTCGAGTGTGGGCCCTCGAGTTCGATCTCCATCTCGCAGAGATGAGGACGGTTCGATGGTGGCAGCGGCTCCCCACGTGTTCGTCTCGAGGTTCCAGTGACATCGCCTTTCTCAAAAAAATCATGAGCTACTTCAAATTAGAAACGAATGAGAAAATTTATCTGAAGATTTAATTTAGTATAATATAAAAGTTTATTAGAGAATTATCTATTATTACACTCAAATTTCAAGTTTTAAAAAATATAAAAAATAAGAAGGTCTTAAGTCATCTTTTTAACTCTCAAAGGCAACTCTAAAGAGTGGATATAAATAGTCATAAATGCTAATCCCTTTACAACCAATATCATCTAATGGATTATAGATCCATATTTTGTTCTACATAAGAAATATGCAGCTTGATCTTCAGTGCAATATCATTTTGTTATTAATGATTTGTCTAGAATCTTTAAAAGATAATAAGCCCCTTTTAAAGTAACATAAAAAATATAAATTCAACCATCATCAAATAAAACACAATAGAGCTATTACAATAACAAACAATAATTGGGTATCAAATCTCAAGATCTGATATTAACAACATAAGATGTTGGGAAGAACTAAACAAAAAGACATGATAATGTAGCTTTTTTATTGTGAAATTAATTATGTTCAGATTAAAAATTTATACAAATATATGTTTTTGATGATATTTAACATTAGATATAAAGCTTTAGAAAAATCAATAAATATTTTATATTGACATAAGATTCATATAATTGAAAAACAAAAATTATATATTATAGTGGTGATGTGCAAACAAGTGAACAACACTAACCTTGATTATTGAATGTGTCATGCTATTATTTTTTTATATATATAAAATATGGACAAATCATATGTTAAAAATATGTTAATATATTTATATTTTTATTATATATAAATTAAAACTCAAATCTGTCTTCTCGACAAAGACATGAACATCAAGGGTAGATTTTGTGCCAATAATTCAAAAGAAGTCATGGGTACCATGCTCATGTTGCATGAACATCAAACATGAATTTTTTTTTTTTAAAAAAAAAAAGCATGAAAAGAAAGAAAGTGGAAAAAGATTTGACATGATATATATATATATTACATTGGATTCTACCCTAGTAAGATCATTGTGTTGATGATATGAGTGAAACATGTGGTGGAGGCTTTTGTAACATCCACAAGTTCATGCAATTGTGCACTTGAAAAGGAAATGCACTACTAACTTTTTTGAATATCATTTTCTTTCCTTTGGTCTCCTCTAATTATATAAACTCTCAATATGTATATATTATGTTTTGATTCCATGGTCAAAGAGTGTTTATTTAAGTTTTTTAAAAAAATTAATAAACTATTAATACCATTAAAAAAAAGACAAAATAAAAGATCGAAATCACTTTCAAGAAAATAAAAGCGTCCAAAAAAAATTATAATTAATTGTATACCTTAAAAATAAATTTACAGAATGATATAGGTGTAGGTATAGGTATATATAAAAGTAGTTAAGTTATTATATATTCTCATAAAAATTATATTTACAAATATTCATTCATAAACAAAGCCATTGTTACAAGTATATAAGTAACTAGATGAAAAAAAAATTATTTGTTTTAAAATTTTGTCATTGAAATATATATTTTGTTTATAATAAATAAAAATCATGCTGATTATTTTCCTGTCCTTATTTTGTAAAAAATTTTAAGAACTTAGAATAAATATATTTTCTAACAAAAACTAAAATAAAAATTTTAAACTCTTCTAAAAACAATCTAAGATCTATTGTTGAAAATTTAGGTATTTTATTCACACTAAAAAATACAACGATCCAACACAGTAAAATAACTCAAAAAATATCACAAAGCATACTCTTAGAGTATTAATATATAGAAACTTTTGAGATTATTATTATCTTATCAATTAACATATATAGAATAAAGATAATTAATTCACTCTTTTGTTTCTTTATTATTATTATTATTATTATTATTATTATTATTATTATTTTTTTTTTTAGAATGAATCTTTGAGGCCTTCTCTACTCCATCAAAGTGAACAAAAGCTTGTCCATGGCTCCAATCACATTGAAAAGAATGGAACACCGATCCCTTGGTGCTTTTCATAGTGTTCTCATATGGCCTCACAAATATATATATATATATATATATATATATATATATATATATACCAAAGTGGAGTATGACTTCAATTTGGAGTCTTATTTGCTAAACCCTATATTATATATATATATATATACATATGCATGCTTATTCTTCTTTGAACCCCACTTGCAATAAGAACAACATCACGCATGATCAGATTATAGAAACATATATAGATGATGAATACTTAACTAGAACATTTAAAAGCATATAAAGAAGTTAAAAAAGGAAATTTAATTATTCCAAGCACCATCTCAAAAGAAGCTTATATTTCTCCTCTTACTTTTATTATTAATAATAATAATTAATCTATCATGCATGCTAAAAAGTACGTAATACTTTATATCATCATAATATTTGTAAAATTTTATTTTTCTTGATAATATGATTAAAGTCATCTAAGAGTATATTTTTCTTTTGTTCGTTTTATTATAATTAGTCTAGTCTTTTTATCACTTAACTCAATAAACCAAAAGTTTAGTAATTTTTTTTTATCAATAGATTAGACTAATTAAAAGCACCTAATGCTACTCTAAAAAGCGAATTAAAAAAAAAGTTGAAGAGATCTAGTTTGACCATAAGGACAAGAATTAATACTTGGTGGCCAACATAATCAATGATTATGAAATATAATATACTATGTTTATCTTTAATAGTCTATTCTTTTATCATTTTAGGGTTTTTTTAGACTTTAGATTGAGAGGTTTTAGATAAATGCAAAGAATATAAAACAAGAAAAGTTTGATATTTTTCAAATGCTTGCATATATATATATATATATATATATATATATATATATATATATATATATATATAAAGAGAGAAAGAATATCTAGCTATCTTTAGTAGCTTCTTTTTATCATTTAGGGTTTGTTTGGAGTGAGATAAAAGATAAAGAGAAGAACAAGTAAATTTTTATTTGTTCCCTTGTTATTGTTTGAGTTTGTTTGAATGAAAAATTGAGGCTAAAAGTTTAATTATTGAGATATGACCCTTTGCTAAATATCTAGATTTATAAACATAATTAAAATGGACTTTTTATTTATTTGTATTTATTTAAAAATAAAATATATTTGATAAAAAAATCTTAGAACTTATATATTTGATAACTGATTTATTAATTGTGATTGTGACAAGATGTTTAATTTGTTCTTTTATCAAATTCATCATATTTTTTTATTAGTAATAATAATAGTAATAATTTAAAATATTTAAATATTTATTGGAAATTTGATTATCTAATTAAAAGATTTATTATTGAGTGGATTATAGAGTAAGCCGCCTCGCTTACATCTCGACACGTGTTGTCATAAGGATGCACCACATGATCCTATATCGAACGGCTAAGATGAAGCCTCGTGATCGAGTTCTGTGAGATCAACGGTCACAATTGCCTTTTGATGTGTCGGCGCTGTCTATGAATAGGACAAACGATTTTTTCACGTTGACACGTAAAGATCGTCTCCTCGGGATCCTCGTTCCCATTCCTCGGCCGTCGGCACCCAATTCCTCGCCAAAACGTCGCCATTCCAAGTGGAAACGAATCTGGGAAACGATTTCCCTTTTAATTATATATTTATTTATTCATTCATGAATTACTGTTAATAATAATAATGAAGATAGTGATGCATGAGAAAAGAAGCATTGGTTGGAGATTCAATGCAATTGATGTGATATTCCCATTATAAGACTAAATATTAGAATTTTGACAAAAAAAAAAATTTGGGAAAAAATCTAGCCTCTTGATTCGATTGAATCCAATTCTACAAACTTAATTAGTAACAGTGATGTCGACATTTCTTGTATTTTACAAATTGATTTAATCTTTTTAATTGATAGGGTATATGCAATCATTTCTTTGTTCGTTTTTTTGACAAAAAAAAATTTAAGCTATTTTAGTAAAAAAAAATAAAAAAAATTGAACAATATCATAAAATTCTTTTAATAGTAGGCTTTTCAGAAGTTTGATTTTTTCACTATCTTTTGGACTACTTCTGAAGTCTTCAGATACTATGACTCATCAGACTACGTGTTGCTTTGTTCTGGCGTTTTTAAATTTGATGTAACTTGATAAGGGATTGAAAGTCAATGTTTATATCTCTTTTTACATGATTAACATGACGTTGTGCAAAAAAAATTTTGTTTGATAACAGCGTAGACTAGTTGAACACGGCATTTGCTACAACAGTTCCTTATTTGGAAATCTAATATCATATGACAATCGGTCATCAGGTGAGTCCAAAAAATTATCAGCTTCAAAGATATAAACGTGGACGTCATAACGACTTTCCCGTAGTAGACAATATCTTTCGATGATAGCAACATATCATAATCAAACACAAACATGTCCTCATGGCAACATTGCAATGTATCCATCATAAATAATCCACATATCTATAGTATAGCTTTTTGAAAGTCTCTTTTTTTATTAGTTTTCAATCATAAAACATTAAAAATAAAATTGTCATTTCAAGTAAGAATTAATAACATATATAAAAAAAAACATTACATGTTGAATTTCAACAACAAAATTATTATTTTAATTTGAATTATTTCATGTTGCCTACTATAACACAGACCATTAACTAAATTCAAAATCATCTCATTTAATACAATAATAGTGCTAACAATACTATTACAAAAAAACTATATATATATATATATATAGTCTAATTCAAAATCATCCTAACATATAACAATAGAAAATTTAAATAAAATTTATATGATCTTCTTATACATATGTACACGTTAATCTATTCGAAAATTTTCATGTTTGATTTTTGTTTATAAAACTTATAATTCTGTAAACTACACTAATTGATTAGAATGACTAAAATTATCAAAGGTACATCTTTAGGGTTATCAGTTACATTTAAACATAGTGTTTATATATATATATACATTATTTTTTAAAAAAATTAGGTAAATTATTAATTATAAATATTTGCAAACGATTAATCGGCGAGGAGAAAAAAAAGAGCGGGAAGTGGGAGCGTGCCCGTAGGTGGGACCCACGAAAGGTCAACGTCAAGACCAAACACCGAGAAAGATTCACACACTGCAGTACTTTTTTTTAATTTTCCAAGGAAGACCAATAGATAGATGACACGTGTCAAACCACAGTCAAACCAATCAACGAGATGTAGCCAATGAGATCTAGCCACGTGTCCCATCTCGGATCAGGGATGCGTTTGCGTTCTTCTCTTGTCAGGGGCGGTGCTCGCGTGGGTAACGTTCGAGAATGCGCGCGTCACCGGAGGAGATCACGTGTGTTGCTCTGAACACCAACGTTGGTAAATGTAGCCAATTGTATGGAGCCACGTCATTGAGGTGATGTGGGATTGACATGTGTTGACATGTGTTGTTTTGGATCTGGAAATGGTGTTTGGGACTTGATAGCTGATCTGTTTACTGCTACGTGGCGGTTTGCATAGCCCGTGGATAGAAGCCAACAGGGTTTGCCGAACCGGGAAACCGGAAGCCAAAATTTGTTGCTATTACCACACCCAAGCATTTCATTTTTCTACGCTCAATTGACTTCTTTTCCATTAGAAACATATGTTCAAATTAGTAATAATATTATTTTTTTTAAAAAAAGAACAACCACTAGTTTGAACTTAGAACCACTTTCAACTTTGACTGTAAAGCTTGAGGCATCAAATGTAGTCGTCTTTTTTTTTTCCTCATTTAAAAAAAGTAATAAAATTTAAAAAATGACTGTACATTCACTTGTACAAAAGTTTGTGACAGTGAATAATTATATATATATATATATATATTCATACACATGAAGAATTTTGAAAATACATATATTCTTACAAATTCTTTATATAAATATATGAATTTTTGAATTTTTTTTTTCTCTTGAATAATCTTTATATCCACTAACTTAAACATAATGAAATTTTGAGTAGGCCTATAAATGAAATAATTATCTTATATATATATATATATTAAAAATCTAACTTTACCCTAAAAAAATGTTACAACTCAAAATATGAAAGCAAATAATTAAAATAAATATACCACTAAAAATAAATGGATAAAAAATACATGAAATATTTTACAGGTGATCTTGGATTTGAAGGTATATATATATATATGTAATAAAAGGAAACTTACAAATGAAGGAGTGACAAACTTTTTATGAAATGTTGTGTATGATAGCCACGTAGACAAGGTGGAGTCTGGAGTGGGGAAAGAAAAAGACGAGGGTGAGAGTATCAAAGGGCATTAAGATAATAAGACGATAAAAGGAGAGCAACGCGAGATGTCATGGAGAAGAAGAAGATGAAGATCGTGATACACTACTAAATATTTTTATTATTTTTATTTTTATTTATTTATTTTTATTATAGATAAAAAAAAAGAAGAAGAAGAAAAACTCAAACACACAGAGGAGCACAAGAGGGAGAGAACGAGAGAGAAGCAGGTCAGGTGTTCCGCTGGTGCAGTATAAGCAAGTGGTCTGATCGACTGATCTAGGCCGTTGGTTTCAGAGGCAGAGGAGTAGAAGGATAAGAAGAAGAAGAAGAAGGGCTGGCCTGTAAATTCAGGTTCATCGCGGTACGCTACGCCGCGTGCCGCCGGAAACGGATAAGAGCCCGAGTCATGTCCTGGTGGCGTCGACTCGCCTTCCCCGTTCGCCGAGTCTGGCTCACACTCGCCACCCGAGTCAGACCTCGCAAGACCGGTAATCTCACCTTCCTATCGCCTTTTTCCCTATATATATATATATATATATAATAAAAACTTTCATTTTTTTATTGATTTATTGCTATAGTGATTGAATCTTGAGACTAAATTATATGTTTTTTTTTAATTCATCTTTAATTTTGATATATTTTTTATAAATTTGTTTTTCTTATGTATGTAATTATTTTATGCTTGTTTTTGTTGATGTTTATTTATTTAATTTTTCTAAGGTTATTTAATTAATTAATAGGTTTGTCTAGTGATTATTGGATGGTTTTATGGCTTTGTTTAGGCCCCATTAAATAGTTCTTGTTCTTAATGGAACCTAAAAGTACACTTGTATATATTTGTTTGGATTCTTTGTTAGTTCAAATGTCTTGCTTGATTGCCCTACATTCTATTATTATTATTATTATCAATATTTCATTAGATATATAAATATATATCTATTATAATTACTTGCCTCTAATTCAAGCAATTCTATAATCGGTGTTTTTATTATGATAATTATTAAAATAATAATAATAATAATAAAATGCCACGTGGAATCCACTGCTCAATTCCACCTCATTGATCTGCCACGTAAGCAATCATAGAGTCAATATATATTGTTGCAGATAAGTATTATTACTCACTAATCACTATCAATTTCTATAAAACATTTGTCGGTTACCATTCTTAATGCATATATCATCTGCACACACACAAACACAATGACTCACAATATACATTTTCAACTTTTGTGGGCAATAATTGTACTATAAGTT
Source organism: Dioscorea cayenensis subsp. rotundata (assembly GCF_009730915.1). Lineage (NCBI taxonomy): Eukaryota > Viridiplantae > Streptophyta > Magnoliopsida > Dioscoreales > Dioscoreaceae > Dioscorea > Dioscorea cayenensis. The sequence goes on along the minus strand of NC_052479.1, from coordinate 30,550,452 downwards.
GATAGCAAAGAAAAAGATGTCGGACATTAAAACATATCTCAATTTAATTAAAAAAAAAAATCAAGTATCAACCAAAATAAAGATTAATAATAATTGAGTAAAGATTGAATGATGATAATTTTATTTTCAGGAGGAGGGATACTGAAACTAAGGAATGATGTGCAAACATGTGGGTACCAAGATGTGCAAGTGATGTGGGAAATACTTAGAAGGTCAGAAATGGAAATTCCAAAAGAAAACAAGAGATCATTTTGGAGGATTCCAATTTGGTCTAACAAGACATCTTCTTGTGTTTCAGACAAAGATCATCAACATCATCAGCAGCAACAACAAAAACAGAAATTAAAACAAAAACAAAAACAGTAACAAAAGCATCATTCAAGTTTCTAGAACTTTTTTCCTTCTTTTTTTTTTTTTTTTGTTTTGTTTCTACCCTTCACTTTCTCTTTTGTTTGTTACAATAAAGACTAGTGAAAACAAAGACTCATCTTGTAAAGTTTTTTTTTGAGTTTTTCAGAGCTCAATGTACATGATTTTGAATAGTTACAATCCCTGTTCTTTTTAATTAGTAATCAGTTTCTCAAGTTGATTTCAATCTAATTTCATGCATTACTTTCTGAATTCATCCTATTGTGTACTTTGGTCCTAAAGAGATAAGAGATGAATATATTGGACAATGATGATATGGAAATGGAGATGAAGATGAACACACCTTGTTTGCAACCAAATAGTGTATCTGACTGCGAGATCCTTTCCATCGATCGTATACGCCTGAAAGAGCCATTCACAGAGAAATACAATACAATACATATCATACGACGAGGATCAATATGGTTTAGTACAAAACACTGACCAGAAGATGTTTGAATGCTTATCTTGTTTTTAACAGCTTTTCAATTTCAATTAACAAGAGCAAAGGATAAAATATGAAAATTAACAAGAGCAGCAGTTTTACTTTGAATGAGAATGAGCACACTATTGTGATGGCATAAGAGTTTAAGCAGTTTTCCCCCATTGACAGCAGATGAAGGAAAAATAAACACCAATTTTCTTCCTGCTGGGTGTGTATGACCTTTGAAAATTATCAATGAATGCATATTTATATATATTGTGAAACTTGTTTTGAGAACATCTACAAGAGCTTCATATCATCCTAGCCTGCATCCCTGAATGGAGAATTAACATATAAATGATACAAAAAATTTTATTAATCTTGAGACCCTAGCTACAAGAATTCAGCCAAGCATCTGATTTACAAGCCAGTAAATTGTACAGATTCATCAGCAAATGAAGTACAATTATAAAATGATTGAGTACTATTTACTTCACAAAATGGTTCAGTGACTGGGGTCCTTGATCATCATTGTACTTCACCCACCAATAAACAAAAGCAATTGCATTGAGTATGAGGGAAACCCAAGTTTACTGAAGAGGAAGTAAACTAAAGAAAGAGACAAATAATTATTTCCGTAAAAGAGTAAAATCCAGACTTACTGAAGTGAATTGAGCCTCCAAAAGAACTTCACATAGCACCAAGAAATATGGTTGACATAAATGCCATCATATGCATATCATTATGGTAATTTCAGAACTGTCAAGTTCCAGCTTTTCAGGAAGATTTCTTTTTTCCTTTTTTTTCTCTTTTGCCAACGTCTATGTGCATCTATATCAAGAAAAAAAGAGATTCCCACTAACAAGTTAAGCAAGAACCATAAATGTTAGCAAGCAGAATGAGGAAGACAAGTGACATTGACAATCAAGCAATTTATGTGCTCCATAGAATTTCTGAATTAATACATCCGAGAGCGATCATTGTCACATGATTATCAATGAAAGGCAATGTCAAAGTATCCACAGGAAAAGGGATATGAAAGATTAAAGTGCATGGCCACCAAATCAACTATATTCTATACTAAATAAACCTTAATACCAACATGCATATATATGCCTACCTGTTCCAAAGACTTAAGTGCATGGCCACAAAATCAACTAGAGCTATACTGAATAAACCTTACTAAAACTTTTTAATCAAAACCAGAACTCTACATTAAAAAAAAGGGCACAAGAATTACTATTAATAGAGCACTTGAGCCTGATTATACAATATAAATTAGATAAACTGAACTCGACAAACAGACATATGATCCTATGAAAGTAGAATATCAGTGTGTTCAGCAATATCAAAGCATTGCTATATATCACAGTCAAACAGCAATACAATTAGAGGAAAAAGTTTTGTCTTCATACCTGTTCTATACAATGTTGTAGAGGGAAAAGTAAAGAAACCAATCCATGGCTTGCTATTTCAACAAATATTCTGCTAGTAGGTCTTGTTCATGTACCTGAGCATTACATGATGCAAAACCATGAAAGACATCTATAACTGCTCTGAATATTCCCTTCCAAGACAAGTGCTTAGATTTCTCAACTAATAGAAGAAATTTTAAAAGATTAATATGAGAAGAAATATACTTACCACTATAAAAAATTTAAATGCTAGGATGCAGCAGGCCATAGAACTGCCAAATAATATATTGCGAAAACATACGAAATATTGCTAAAGAAATCAGCAAAAATGGGCACTGAACATTCTACAGAAGCATATCATTTGGCACATTCAAAATATAAAGCTCATAACCCAAAATTATGGGGATGAAAAGGAGCTGTTACTATTGAAATCAAGCAAGAAAATTTTCTAATGGATGATACATAACTGCAGAACTGCAAAAATCAGAGGAATTAATTGAACCTATACTAAGTTACAGAACAGTATCTCTGCAAAACTATCTCTAGAGCCCACTCTGAATAGGCTGAAAATTACAATTTCAATTATAGGTATCTGCTGTGGTGGGAACAGGATACAGCTTCATCAATGTTTAAAAGCGCAACAAATTTACCTGCTATACATATAGATCACAGTACTCAAAGCACAGTCTTAAGATAAAACTTCCGGTATGATCAAATGAATAGCTATATAGCTGGGTGAACCCCTGCCTAAATTGCCCTTGAAGGGCAGCTCTTGAGATCTTTAGATGTGAAACAGACCATGGTTTGTTAAAACCAGAAGAAAAAATTAGCCTTCTATTCTTTGTTATTCTTCAAATGAATGGAAGCATATTTCCTCAAGCAACAATGGGTAGTCTTCCCCAACTTGCTTTGGGTTTAGCTCCATTGCCACCTTAAAATCCTGTAAAGATATTGAACGATGGTTCTTCAGCTGGTTTATGGCATTCAAAGGCATATGATCACTTTGTACATGCAAGTGATTTCCTCGCCAGACACCATTGACTGCATTGGCATAAGATCGCTGCTTCAACAAAGAGTGATTTAATCTATCATGCCTGGACCTTACTCCTACAAGCTCAATGCAGGACTTTATTAATCGCTTCAAATAAACATCTACTCCGTTATTGAGTAAATTAGCACAGTCCATGGATACTCCTTCTAGGCCATGAACTTCAGCTATTTTTTCCATTCGCCTCCTCAAAATCTCAGTATCACACAATTCACCACTGCCACATCCACTACAATAACCACTGATACCAGAGCCGGTAACTAAAGGCAAAGATCTCCGTGCACCACCAACACTAGCAGGACAGAATGGGATCCCAAGTGGAGCCTTTAGAGGATCGCATCTGGAGTTCAAACCATTACTCATTTCAGCTCCATCTTCCTGAGAGACTGTTTCGACCAAGTCCTTATCATGTACAGGGGCCTGATCATCTGGCACCAAATTCAGCTTCTGCTGTCTCTTCACCTGCTGCTCTGCTGCACTGTCATGCTGATGTTGCACCACTGGACTCTTTGAGCTGCTTAGAACCAAACTGCCATTAGCCCTAACACCAAACTCATCGGCCAATGCAAGACTTTGACTAGCACCCATATCTGTTCTACCATTTGGTCCAAGAAGATGGCTCGGGCGGTCTTTGATCCTCCTGTCTCGAATGGCAGACCTCACTTTCCGAGGAGAAGGTGGCAAGATGTCACCATTGGACCAGACTTGATTCGGCGGAGTAGGTGCAAGAGACGGACTGAAAGCATCATCCTTTTTCCGCAAATTCTTCCCCAGTGAAACAGGAGGCTTCAATGGCGGTGGACACTTGGAATAGTGTGCATTCCTGAGTATCCCACTGATAAGCTTGTTGTGCAAATGGATGTTCTCACGACCAAAGGTCAGGAAACAAAGCTTCTTGAATTCAGATGCACCAAGCTTCCGGAATAGAAACCTATTCAGAAAACTGAAGTACCGTTGGGAGCGCTCCGGACCAAGCTTTCTCCATATCTGGGATTTGAGGTCGCTGAGATTGATACGGGCTGGCTGCGACGGCGACATCGCTCAATGCGAATTGGCCATGCAATGCAACAAAATGATAAAGGTTTGATCTTTCCCAGGCCTTGCCAATCAATTGGGATCCAGGTTTCAAAGAAATTAGAGTTTTCTCATCTTCTTGCAGACCAGAAGAGCAATACCCAATTCCCCCAACCTCGGAGAGAAGAACGACAACACAAATTTCATTCTCCCAGTGCGCAAAACCCTAGCCAAGAAAACCTCCAATAAAAAATCCAAACTTGGATAGCAAAATTAGAAATCGAAACCCTAAAAACAACGAAATTCGAAACAAATCAAAACCCGCGGGAGCGCAACCAATCGGCCTTGTCCGGCGACTCAGAGCTCGAAAACCTCCAATTCCAACGAGAAAGCACAAGAGAGAAGCCGATGGGGGTCAGATGATCGATGTCCCAATCAAATCAAAGCTTCAGCAAGAGATGATCCAGAGAAATCAAAGCGGGAAACAAGACCAATCGAAAAGAAAGACATCCTAGAGAGAAAGAGAGAAATGCAATCGAAAGAGAAGAAGGATTCAAAGCTAACCTTCTCCTCCTCCTCCTCCTCCTCGTCCTTCTTCTTCTTCTTCTTCTTCTTCTTCTTCGAAGTATTTGGTTTCTCTCGCGCTTCTTCGAGTTTGGATTGAAGGCTTTGCTTGCTTGTTTTTCATCCCTTTTTTTATTAAAAAATGTATTTGGATTTTATTTTATTTTTTAAAATTTTTGAGATAATAATGAATTATGATTGATGTGAAAGCGAGTTCTCCTATGAGACTGTTAATTCTAAAAATTTTTATATTAATATTTATAATTATATATATATATATATATATTCATGATCGATAATATGAGTGTTAATTTCGGGTTTACTAATAATATTATATATATATATATATATATGTATGTATTATTCATGGACAGTCAAAGTATGAGTGGACCTTGGTGACCACAAACAAAGTCAAAGTGGGTGGCTATTTGTTCTTTGTTGGGGGTTCATGGGATGTTTGCCAAATATGGCATAAGAAAAGCATGTTTCTGATCCTACATAGATATATGTGTTCTCAGTTTCCCACCTTCCTTTTTTTTTTTTATGAGTTTAATGCTTATGGATTCTTTGTCAATTTATTCTTTATGCTTTATTTTATTTCTAGCCTTAATTTCTTTTCTTTTCTTTTTTTTTTCATAGTGTCCTCTCTGGTAAGATACCAAAATACCCCTTGTACAAAATTAATAAGCCCAATATCCAGACAAACCAAAACCATACAGACAAGAAACTTGATAGTGGACTAGTAATATATATATATATATATATATATATATATATATATATTGGAGGTCTATGGGCTAATAAGTGTATGAGAACTTCAAGCTGTTTTATTAAAAAGTTGCAAGCATGAAGCATCACAAGATAAAGAAAACAAATAGAAAAGAGAGTAGAGTTCAAATTCAAACATGCATGCCTTGCTAATACTTAAGGCACCTTCATTCAGAGTGTCTTCTTGACATGATATACTTACAAGAAAACGAAAGTAGTGCATGATCTGACTTTTCATCAACCTCTTCCAAATACACGTGCGATTAAGTCCTCATCGCCGTATTTGATCAAAATATACTACACCCCCAACATTGTACCCAGAATAAAAGGAGTACGTCGAAATAGAGTCTTCGTTATTAGATTCAGCAAAACGTAGATACAGGTGCCTGCAGCCATCGGTGAAGAACAATGATGAAATCAGTACCTGTATCTTAACTCTTTCAGAGGTTTGAAAACAATTATGAAGAACAATGATGAAATCAGTACCTGTATAATCAGTGCACCCAATTGTTCAGCCATTGAGAACCTTTGCAGGGTCCAGTTGGCCACTACAGTAACTAGAGGGAACAGCGGAGAGTTCCAGCCTTCCTTTCCATTCCTCACCAGGTTTCAAAGTGATAGGCTTCTCAATAGCTGCAGCCTCAACACAAAGCATGTGTTTGTATTCATCATCACCGAAATCAGCCATTGCTTTTGCCTTCCTGTCCCAAGGATTCCACACAACTGCAATATTCATGAGGGGAGATGCACAACAATTTAGACCACTGCCAACGTTTGATCTATAGCATCATCAAGGGAAAAACGAGAAGGTGAGTTATATAAAGCTCACCAGCATCTGGAAGACCGTCTTTCCGTAGAACAAAGGTTCGTTTTTTCTCATGATCTAGAATGGCGATTTTGGTTGGTGTGCTTAGATAGATTTTGTCCACCTTTTAACCAAAAGAGAGTGAGTAACGGAAGAAAAAGAAAATTTTTCTATCATAATGATCATGCTTGACTACTCACTTCAGATTCAAATGTTATTGCATCTCCTTGTTCTGTAAACCTTTCCCGCTCCTTCAAGTTGTCAAGGTAGTCCAATGTCTCCAGTCCTTCAACCCGAACTTCACTGCATCATTAAAACCCAGAGGACTAATCAACATAGCACAAAAATTTCTAACCCAAAGGGAGCCCATTCACTATCATTCACAGACAAACATTTATATTCTATCCACAATGCTCATGTGATAGGATTAATTACTTTACTAGAGCGTGCTCTTTGAAAGAGGAGCTCATTCACTATCATTCACAAACAATTAGTATGATAACTTCATTTTAATGAACTTATCAGCTGAATAACATCCCATATAGCAGATTTCTGAAATCTACGAAAGACAGCCTACCTGTAAAAGCAGCCTAAAAATCATTTTGGTTCATGGTTCATAGAGTTAATCTGTTGGACACAAGTTTACACCTCATCCATATAAAAATAAATATATACACATAACTCAAAACTAGAGCTCCAATTGTACAAAAGGTCTTACAAGACAGATGCCCAGAACATGGATGCTCGCCTAGTTACCAAGATCATCCTCAAAATTACCCATCAACTTTTTTAAGCTCCACAGAAGAAATCAATCAATGTTAGGTTAGGAATATCAGCAGTAGGCTGAAGGCTTGAAACTACCTGTACTGACCACTTCATCAGGCTTCCACAACTTTATAGTAGTCTCTAGGTGCAAGTAGGTGCAAGTATTTCAGTTTAAAGGAAGGATACATAAACCAGGAGGATGTCCAACTTCACAAAAAGATTTAAATCTATCCATCACCAACCATTCAATCACAGCACATCCATTACCTGCTACTTGTGAATGAACCATCAGTGATAATTCATAACTTCAATTCCAAGAAGCGAGGATTGAAGACATTTTTAGTGAACCAACAGACTTCTTTTTCCTTGCACATAACGCCTGACGTTGTTTATCTAAAGATTTTCTATAAACTGATCAGCTCATTATGTCACATAAATGTCTAATATTGATCAAGTAACAGCAGCATATTCAAGAGGCAATCTTTTTCTTTGTCCTGTGTATCGGCCATTGGCTACCCAAAATTATTTACCTTATCTAATGAACCAAACAACAAGGAATTAGTACAATATCTCTCTCATAACAACTTTAGCAGCCAAGAGTAAACTCGTTAACTATACATAAATTCAACTATTCAACCAGGCAAAGCATGCAAGAACATCCAATCAAGGCCCACCTAGAGTTCAAAGGCACTTCATCATTCCAGGATAGTTTTCCTTTTTTTGGCATAATTGCTGCCTGAGTCAAGAAGCGGCAAGCATTAATCCTTGGAAAAGCTTTCATTATTAACTTATCCATTGCCTTTCTTCTTTAACAACCCCAGCAGATCAGAATAACTTACTTTCCAAGACTTAATTAATTGCAAAAATATTATTTATTAATTAATATTAAGAGAAATTAATATTAATAAAAAAAGACATTAATTAGAAAGTATAATTGAATATAATCAATTTTGATTAGTTAATTAAGTCAAGCTTTGGTTAACTTGATAAAAGTTTTCCTTCCCAAAGAGATTCAGACAGGCAAATTAAAACCCAAGCCCAACTTATCCCAGCCAAGACCCCAACCAAACACCACCTTTAGGATCGAAAAAAGTTATCGAGTTCTTGATTTTCACAATAAAATGAGTCACAAGATCTACAATAGCAAAAAGCGTTAGTTATCCCTTAGTTATCTCTGATCACTGTGAAGTACAAACCAAGGCCACAAGTCTACTGAAAAAATAAAGGTTATGGATCTCAATAGGTACAGGTTAGTTAGACATGGAATGGGGTGCAAGGCAACACCGTAAGTAGGCCACAATCATTACATAAAGGGCTTAAAATAAAAGTATATGTTAGTTTCCGACATATTCATTTCAATCCATTAAATTTAAGCCGTAAGCAAATTGTAAAAGATGAAGCATCAATCATTTCTTCCAAGCTTGATTGATCTGATTATCAGGCAAAAAAGAATATGGCATGCCAATAAACATGACAGAAAACTAGTTTGCACATTTTGCAAACCATCGAGATAGCATTGGCATGCCAAGGAGAACTTCAAAACTACTTCAAGTTAGAAGAAGAATTAATATACCCATGTACACAGCATAGCTTGTCAAAGTATATAGGATGCCATACCTGATATCAGAAACAGAGAAGTACGTGTGATATGCAAATGTGAAAGAGAATGGTTTTCCATCTGTGTTAGTATTTCGGATGCGAGATGTCAACATCAGATCTCCTCCAGGTCCCAAAGCAACCCTTAGACGATATTCATAACTACAATAGTAGAAAATTGATGATTAAACCAGGTACTCACAAATGGATTTCAAAAAATGCTTGTTGTATAAAATAAAACAATTAAGAAGCTAATATAATTTTCGCAGAATGTTATAAACAGAATTAGTAGTAAATCCATTTACAAACCATACCTATGAGGCCAGATCTTGGAATCTTCATCAGATGGCTTGAGGATCAAATCAACAAAAGCTTTGCTGGTGCTATTGGTTGGAAAAGGTGGTGAGTCAGTGTCAATGCTCCAAAACCTATTCCTTGCAAAGCCATGTTGTTCAAGAGATCCAAAGTTTGAGAACTGCAGTTTAAAGAGAATGTTTTTTTTTAATGAGAAGGTAAATAAAATCCACTTGAGTATATAAGTAGAACATGTAGAGTCAAGAAAGTTCATACTTGAGGAAAACATATTGGAATACCCCCTCGTATTGCTTTTGGAGGCTTGAATATGGCCTACAACAAGCAAAAAAGAATAAAAAAACAAAAAAACAAAAGAAAAAACAAACGTTTACAAGTAACAGTCATATGAAAACCATATTTCTTCAAATCAAAAGAAATCAATGCCAAATACATGAAACCATCACTGAATTGCATCTTTATATCAAAGTCACAAATTTGTAATCTGATATCTCTAACCCATTAGAAAGAAAGAAAAGAAAAAAACACACAGCATAATCATTTGAATAATAAAGAAAATACAACATATTAAGCCATGTCAGATTATAACAGAAGCAGATTGATAAAACAAAAAACAAAAACAAAAAAACAAACAAACAAACAACAAACAAACAAACTTGCTGCAGATATATGAGCTACATGCCAAGAACCAGTCAGAGAAAGATGGTAAAAAATAGTTCAGAAAATCTTAGGTGCAACTATGTTTTCTATGACCATTTCAGGAAACAGTTGTATTAAAGGAAACCCCCCAAATCTAGTGCAAACACACTTCAAAAGATCAAAAATTTATATCTTAAATAGGATTTATTTGCTAATCCCAGTCCTAACCAGAACATCAACCTACCAAGCCTCAACACCTTTATCAACTGAACCTAAATTTTCTCAGAGTATATGTCCTAGCAGTCTGATTAGCTTATAGTTTGAAAGTTGATCCTGATAAAGACATGATTCAAAACTGTCTTCTAGCAATATGCTTTCCTTTGACCATTTAGCCTAAAGATAAGACTTGAGCAACAATGCAACTGCCTGAATGCACACTCATGGTTTAAGTTGTTTCTTGGGTGAGCAAGCATTGAACAGGTATAGGAAGGAGAGGATGGGCACAGAAAGGAAGCATGCTCAGAGGAGTGCATGTGTTATCCATAACCAAGTCATCCTTCTATAGTATTTTTCAATTTAATATGGGCATTCTAGAGATATTCAAATTTCATAACCAGCAAATTTCCTCTGTTCATGTATAATGCACCAAAATGAAATTTAGTTTCCCCATCTTAGGAGGTTAAAATAGCATTTATTTTAATTGGTAATGCCACACCCATGAAATGCTTTTGCAAGAATAATCAAACCAAGCCTCTCAAATAAATCTCAATTAAACTGTTTTCCCCCATCTTGTTCCTGTATGATTGGATAAGAAAAACAGGCATGAAAACATTAAAATGTAAAAGTATGAAAATTAAACATGACTAGGAAAAAGGCAGCATCCATCAAAAATAAAGTTTTAGTCACCATATCAATTGATTTTCATGCAGAAAAAGAAATATCCAGAAAGTGGCCGGTACCTTATTGCTAACAAAAAGCAACTCTTCTCCATGGTCATTCTTCCACGATGTCACATGACCTCCGTAAAGATACACCTGCAAAAAAATAAAATAAAATAAAATAAGATGACCAAGTTACTAGGAAAAATATGATTGACAATATTGCGAAACTGTAAATAGCTTTTCCTTTTGTCTTCTCCTCATTACTGGCAGACTCCAGGGCTAGTATTACTCAGGTAAGGGCACCAGATTCTTTTGAAGATTGTATTGCAATTGCCAAGGTAGATTTAGCCAACTTATAGAACACCTATACCCTCATAAATGAATGCCAGAGAAGCATGACATATTCTTCAAGCAATCAAAATTATAAAAAGTTTAAACACAGAACAATGCTTAATAAATAACCGCCGAGCATCTTCTGCAACATTAGGACAAGTATGAAACCAAAAACCAAGGCAACAAACTGTTATATTAGTGAACACAAAAAGTGGAGAATATGCAATGACTTTGAAAGTTGTAGCAGCCCATGTTGCCTGGCCAATATGAAGGGAATAGGATCCTTGAGACTATGGCAAAAGCAAACCCATGATGCATACTTTGGGGTCTTATCAATCTTTTACTTTCACCTTGCTAAATAATGAATGATGCAATGCAGTTTCTCATACTAGTTCAATTTATAATTCTGGATGAAAGTGAAAACTTCTAGAGAACATGGAACCAGCGTAGGAGCTTCTGGCAGGTATTTTATCAATCTCATTTTAGAATTAATTCAACATCATTGATCAACCATGGGGAACTTTTATTGGGTGTTGCTTCAACTCGAATCAATTGAGCTAATGAATTATTTTCAAAATTCTTGGTGATATGTCAATCAGCATATGGGCCCAACTACCTATTAGCTTTAGCTGCAGGATTTTGGATCCTCCAATGGCAATCCCATTTAAAGATCAAGCGAAAACCTATCAATATGTTGTGGATCTATGGCTTCTGATTTCCTTCAGGGACTTATACAAATGGATATTCTGCGTGCATTTCTCCACGATGTCACAACACGATTTACAATTTAATATATCCAATACGAAAGACAACCTCAAGAAACCCATCAAACAAAAAGAAAATGAAAATGAAAAAAAGCATAGACAGTATGAGAAAAAGAAAAATGCGTGAGATCCTGCATTAAAAACACAGATCAAGGTCTGGACATTGCTACCCCATCAAAGAGAACGCACCAGCTACAATTTTCCCTTTCCGAGATGATTTTCCAACACAAATCTATAACAAATTGAAGGAAAAAAATGCATACAGACTCAAGAATCAATGAACTGATTATCAGGAAAACAGAATTTGAACAAGGCGATGATAGATTTGATGAAAAAGAAAACAATCAAGAGGTGTAGGTGTGTGGTCATCACTAAAAAAATCAGAAAGAAACTCATAGAATTCCACTCTTCTCTCAGCCCAGTGATTCACCTAATAAATCTACAAGAAGTCAAGTATACGCACATAAATTTAAGGAAACAATCAAACAAAAAGACGTCCCTAGCACCAAGAAAATCAGAATCAAAACGTCCCCATCCCCATTACGATCTCCTTCCCCAATCCAAAATCGATTCAAATTTTTCTTGAAAAAACGAAACAAAATTATCAAAAGAGAAAAACCAAATCCAAACCCCCTTTCTCCTAAACTCTCTCTTTCTCTCTCCTAACAAATCTTCCAAAAATGCAATAAAATACAGAAAAAAAAAAAGAGGAATTAATCGAATATCAAAGAACAAAGAGACAAAAGAGAAAGAGAAACCACACCTCCGCGGAGCATCCACGGATCTCACGGAGGACGATCTTGTCAAGGCCATTGATGCCCTTCACGAGCTCCACTGGTGGCTTTTCGGTCGACATCCCATAACCCACCGGAACCCTAACCTTCTTCTCTTCTCCTCCCGAGCGATGAAGACGACGACGGATGGACGGAGAGAAGCGAATGGTGGAAGCTCGGCCAGTATTTATAGCGACCACGCCGTGGAGGCCTTGCTTGTTTTTGCATATAACCCCTTTATTTTATCTAAATACAAACAAGCTCCTTTATCAACAGATTCTTTCACATATACCCATTCAAACTTCGAATTAACAATTCAATTTCTATCTGCTCCTTAAAAAATTATCAATTTCTCATGACAGTCTCATCCACTTACACTAATCCCCTGCATATATTGAGAGTTCAATTCCTCAAATGTGCTATTTTGTGACATGTGATTTGTAAAAAAATATTATTTTTTTTATTTTTTATATTATGTACATATAAATATTTGTTAAATATATAATAATTAAAAAAATATGTAGATATGAATGAATTTGAGTGATTGAGAATTTCAAATATTATAAAAATAAAGAAAATTAAACATGGTTTGTTATAAAATTTATATAATTTAAATTTTTAACATAGCATAAATAAAAGAATAAAATTTTAATAAAATTTTAGTTTATTGACACCAAATTATTTATATAAAATATTTATTTTAGGAAGAATACAGGATTGAACTCTAATTTATATAAATAAAAGTATAAATATGTTGAAATATTAATTTTATATCTGTACATTGTGCACATCATTGATGACGGTGGCGTGCTTATTTGGTAAAAAAAATTTAAAATATTTTAGAGGGGTTTTATGCAATTAAACTATTTTTAAGCAAATAAAAGAACAGGCGGTTACGAACTAGACAACTAGCGTCCTTTCGAACAAACATTGCACACGGACCGAGAAAAGGGACTCCAAAAGTAACACCCTGATAAATGTACATGTTTCTGGAATTATTATTTAATTTCATGAATTATTAAAGGAATGAAAACTTATTAATCACTTATTTAATAAGGTTAAATATATGATTTTTTTCCACCTATGATCACTTGACTTTCTAAATAATATAACATCAAATTATTTCATAAACAAAATTTTACCTCTCACTCATATTTATAATATTATTATGTAGATCATTGCTAGATATATATATAGATATATTTTTGAAATAAATAATTTAAAATTTTAAAAAAATTATAAAGGTCAAAAGCTAAATGATTTGAAAACATACAAACAAAAAATCACTTCAATTACTAAATAATAAATAAGTAATTATACTTAATGTTAGCTATCCACCAATCAAACACTCAATAATCATACTAATAATATTTTTTATACTATAATAATTTAGATAAATATTTGCAATACTTAATTATATTTTAAAATTTTTAAATTTTTTAATTTTAATTAAATATTGAAATTAAACATCTCTATATATAAAAATTTATATTTTTGTTTTCGGTAATAAATAAATAAATAACCAAATAAAATCCAAAAACATTGGATGCTTTGTGTCCACTCTGCCAAGCGAATATATCGATATTTGTCAGCCTTTTTACGTTTAACTCCTTGAATGAACGGGTAGGTCCCACCATGAAAAAGTAGAGACCCAGAGGGAATCTCCACCGCTCGATTTGCACTTGGACGGTAGCCATTGTCCACCGTGTTGGACGGCGGAGATTTCCCCAGCGCTATGGGGCCCATCAGAGTACCTTTTTTTGTCTTTTTTAGGGTGGATTTATTTTGCACCTTAATTTTCCAGACTGTTGAGAATGGGGCCCACGTCATCCAAATCGTTGACGTCTACGATTGGATGGCGGCTACGATTGGGTGGGGCCAGAACCAAGATAGATGGGGCCCACTTAGTTGAACACAAAATGGGTCAAATAGTGTGCTGCTCGTTTCTTGATACCCAGATATATATGGGTTACGTATATATATATACAGATGACTATTTAGTTATTAAATGATGATTTAATAATTATTATTTATATATATTATATAAAATTATATATAATAGTGTTTAATACGGTAGAAAATTGTTTATAAAATATATTATAATCATGGAATATAATTTAGCAGTTATTATGGGAGTGAGTTTCAAAGCTTTAAAAGGTTGAATCTATCGTTATTCCTCGATAGTTTATAATATTGTTTAACACCGTAGAAGACTGTTTATAAATAGAATTTAGCCGTTGGATTATAATTCAATAATTATTATAGAAATTCTAGAACTCTATGAGGTCGAATTTCTCTTGATGTTCCTCAATAGCTAAGTGGTAGAGCAGTTGGTTGTTAACTGACTGAGTGTAGAATGATGAGTCCAATATATATATATATATATATTTTTTTTTAAATTTTAGAATTGTTTGATATTTATTAATATATAATAATGAATATGATTGTTTAATTGAGGGATCAGAATAGCATTTTATTGGGTTTCTATTTAAGTAAGTTATGGATTATATATATTAATATCATTGTTTATGATTTTAGCCCCTGAAAAATTGAAATTATGAGTTTGTGAAGAAGTCCCTGTAATTATGTTTTTTTTTTCTTTGAATAACCTGGCAAAAGGACTAAAATGTAAAAATAATGGCGGTGGAGCGAATCGCGAAGCTTATCAACGAGCATCCCTTCCCGGCGAGGCCGCTTGTTCCTCTTCTCCGGCAACTCCTCCGGCCTCCTCTCCTCTCCGGCGAACTCCTTGATTCCGTTCTCTCTCGACTCCTTGCCGCTCACGGCAATGGCCTTAAAGCCCTCGAAGTTTTTCGTTTCTCGCTTCGCCACCTCCCTCCCTCGTCTTCCTCTTTTCACACCACTCTCCACGCCCTCGCTCGCATGAGAGCCTTCGGTGAATCTTGGGAGCTCTTGCAGCACGCGCGGGATCGATACCCTTCTCTTTTGACACCCAAAGCACTGGTCCTCCTCCTGTCCAAGCTTGCAAAGTTCCGATCTTTCGACGAAACAGTGCGATCCTTTGAAGAACTGGAAAAAATTTGGATGGGCGCTGGCAAAGAGTTCGGCGTCCATGAATTCAATGCTCTTCTGAGGGCGCTTTGCTCGCAGAAGCGAATGGCTGAAGCCAAGGCGGTCTTCCACAAGATGCACGCGAGGTGTTCGGCCAATGTCCGGACTATGAATATACTGCTTTTAGGGTTCAAGGATTCAGGGAATGTCATGGCAATGGAGTTGTTCTATCATGAGATGGTGGTGAGAGGGTTTGAGCCCAATGTAGCTAGCTACAATATTAGGATAGATGCTTATTGCAAGAAGGGAAGGTTCTCTGATGCAATGGAGGTGTTGGAGGAGATGGAAATGAAGCATTGTGTGCCTACAGTGGAAACATTCACTACTCTCATCCATGGGGCAGGGGTTGTGAGGAATTCGGTTCGTGCCCATGAATTGCTTGATGAAATGCTTCGTAGAGGATTGTCTCCTGATGTTGCTGTTTACAATGCATTGTTAAGCTCTTTCTTGCGATGCAGAGATTTGAATTCAGCAATGCAGTTGATGTGTGAGATGGAGGAGAAGGGAATTGGGCTCGACGATGTGAGCTATTACACTATGTTTTGTGCATTGAAGAGGTTCGGAGAGATTGACAAGGTTTATAATCTCTATGGTAAGATGGTGGATAGAAACTTTGTACCGAAGATGAGAACAGTAGTGCTGTTGATGAATTGCTTCTGCGAGGATAGCCGGCCGGAAATGGGTCTTAAATTGTGGGAGTATATGGTGGACAAAGGGTTCTGCCCCCATGGACATGCATTGGACCTATTGGTGACCAGTATGTGTTGCAAAGGCAGAGTGGAAGATGCATACAAGTGTTTTAAGCAATTGACAGAGAGAGGAAGGTGCCCGCCAGAAAGGAGTTTTCGGGTGTTGGAGGGATTTCTAGTTCGCCGGAAGGACACAGAGAAGATCGAGGAGCTTTGCAAGATGATGAAGGGATTGCAGAGCCTTGTGCCTCAATCTTGTTAATGTTTCTGATATTGAAAGGTATAACTCATGATTTCATCACCGTTCTTATCTTATTGCAATACAATGATTTCTATTCATGCAATTCACTCAAAAATCATATTTGTCCTTGGAGTATATCTGTTAGGTTTTTTCATCAAGACTTGCATTTCTTCATGATAACAAATATTATCAATCTTTAGTGGTTTAATAACTCAGCACAATTGCTATGGCGATACAAAAATTTACCACTAATGTATGATCTTTGTTCTTGAACTTCACATTTTGTATCAGTCACCAATACAGGACACTATCAATCTGAAAGTAAATCTTCGATTTATTTATTTTTCAGAAGAATTTTTATGATATTTATTTTTATGAATCTCAGGCCAGTTTAAATGAATGATGAGCTTGAGGATCATTTCTGTTTCCCAACCTCAAATGAGTACTCACTGACAAAAATATGTAAAATTGTTTGAGTTCAAAGTTAATTCAGCTTGGTTTTTAATTATAATTACATGTACAGTCTATTCTTACTAATAAAGAAAAAGCAAAACAAAGATTGTGATTGTTATTTGGCTGTCAATAAATATGAAGGAATCATGTGACAAAAAAATGAAGAAAGGAAAATAGAAAGAAGCTTCACAACAACCAATCAACATTAAGATTCCAAATTCTCAAATCCTAACACTTTCATAAAATCTAAATCTTTGCATCTCATGTCTACCAATCTTGTTCATTGAATGTGGCATTTGGGTTGGTTGCAAGATATTATTTGTTAAAAATTGTGTGCAGATGAAGAATCTCCAACCAAGAGCCTATCCTTGTCCAAGCAAATCAAACCATCAAATTATAATTAATGTTATCAATTCGATATCTTCAAGCACTACTAATTGTGCTTTTTCTAAAGTAGTCAAAAAAAAATTTCCATTTTTTACTGACCGATCTATTTATACTCTTTTGTTGTACTTCCATCTTAATATATATAATAATGTATGTTTCCAATTAAGAGATTCCTCTAGTTTGAAATTCCATTGATTAATTTGAATAATTGAAGGCATGTGATAATTGTCCTTGCTTTAATCTTGGTCCAATCTTATGAAACACATGTAGAACGATGAGCTATTTTCAAATCTATGATCTGTCAACCAAATATTAATGGACTAAAATGCAGATAATTACAAATATGAGTAATGCAATTTTGTCTTGTTTGGATTTGGAAACATCTAATTATCTTCAAATGAGTGGCGCTGATTATTATTTCATTATTTTCATTATTTATATATTTGTTTGTTATTCCAATCAATGTTTCTGTGGATTTGCCATGTAATTAGCTCGATTCGTTGAAGTATTTGTATTAATGTTTCACTATTCATGGAATCAAAAACAGTTGTTGGTTTCAGATGCTTCTGCACATGAACAATTAATATTGTTGCCTCACTGACTTAAATTACTGTTCGGTGTCATTTCCATTTTTCACCATTTTTCACCAAAGTCAATACATTTATAAAAGATTGTAACGATAGATAATAATGCCAAGAATGCGTTGAGATTTTCTTAGGATGTGTTGTCCTTTTTTTTAAAAGACATGTAGATTATTGTGATCACATGCTTTGCCTCTCATAGTTTTGTGTCGTTGAGTGAGATTAATCGGTTTATAGATAATCTATGTTTTCTTTTGTTTTTCCATGCTTCCCCATGATCCTGCGCCATTATTATAATGCATTGATCTTTAGATTTCTCCACCTTTTCCTTGCCTTGCCCTTAAACAGCCTGCCATGCTTGCATTATTTTTCTAGCTTCTTTTGAATTAGTCTTCGAACTTGGATTCCTCCATCTATTATAAATCTTTAGCTGAGACAAACCATGATGATTGAACAATGATTTTGATGGGCTTGATTTATTATTTATGGGAATGCCATAAAGAGTTTCAGAGACAAAAAAAGATGCTTCATGATGTGCGGAATTTGAGCTTGAAGGTAAAACATTCATGTCCTTGCTCTTCTTTCTATCAATTAACAATCTTCATTTCCTTTTGTTTCATTCTGCTCTTTCAAATTCAAGAATTAGCACCAAGTTTTCACCAAAAGCTATTTCATCCTGTTCATTCATACTCAAGAATTAGCATTGAGCTTTCGCCGAATGCTCTTTAATTCTGTTCATTCAAATCCATAAATCAGCACTGAACTTTCATATTGTTCGTCTATGGTTTTAGTTTGTTATTTAGACTCCCAATGTACATACTCATCTTGGTGTTTCAGTGATGGGAAGACAAATACTTTGCCGAAGTCAAAAGTATTTAGTACTCAATGGACCGATTTCTCAAACAATACAACCGGAAATATGTAAAGAAGGTGATGATTGATCAACAAGAGATATTCAAACAACAGGTGATTATATGTTTGGTATGTTCATTCTTTCGTCATTGTCAATTAATTAGTTTTGAATAAAGTTTTAATGTGCAACACAGGTATGCGAACTCCATCGATTATACAAAGTTCAGAAGATGCTAATGATCGAGACAAACTATAAATTTCGTCAAACATACGATGAATCCATGGTTGAATGCAAACTGAAAGAATGCGACATTGATTTAACATTAAGTATTGGTTGTAAGATGAGTTCGGAGAGTTGATTTTTGTTTTTTTGTTTTTTTTTTAGTTGTTTAATTGTGATGAAAATTGCCACAAATTAGACTTTGAAATTGAACCTGATTGTTTAATAGTATATCATTACATTCAAATTTCAGATCTTTGTTTGGGATGATTTTTATTCTAAACTGTACCTAATTGTTCTTTTGTCTTCCTTGTGTCCATACTTTTTTTTTTTAACTTTAATTAATTTATTCATATCCTAACAATACTTAGTACTACTACTGTTAAAGCCAAAAGTGGGACATTCAAAAGTTTTAATAGATCGTTGGTGTGAGTGTGAATTTGTAGCTCATACTTTTTTTATTTGGTTGAGAGTGTGCGGACTGAATGATTAATTTCAGTTTGGTATGTATGCCCAACATGTAATTTATTCACATTTTGTCGAATATATATATAGATTTAACCATCACTTGATATGATGGTTGGTTAAAAGTTTTGGACAATACTCGTCAATTGTAGTCTTGTTCATATTTCTTTAAAAAAAATCAACATTTTAGTCCAATATATGTGTTAGTAAATAATAAAGATATATATATATATGTCAATTTTTTTCCAATTCAAAATATATATTTTGAAACAATATATAAATATAAAAATCAAAGGTGAGACAAGATACAAGAAGAAGAAAACTTTATCCATGAACAAATAATAATAATAATAATAATAATAATGATAAATAAGATGAGAAAGAAGAAAGACAGAGATTGACTAATAATAAAAGCAAGCGTCTAATGTTTATGTACTGAAAATCAACCCGTGTGAGAAGTATTGGTTGCAAGACATGCAGCCCGTCACTACATAACAAAAGAGTGTAGGGACCCAATGTTACATCATTTTCAAACATTAATTTAAAGTGTTGGAAGTTAAGGTTCATCTTCTAATTAGTAATTAGTATGATATATATATATATATATATATATATAATAATAATAATAATCTTCACCTTTGCATTCAAAAAGGCACACAAGACACATGGAAGCCCAAAAGCAGGCATATAAAAATCATAGTTATTCCCTTCTCATTAATTAAAAGGCAAAATAGTAGACAGATATAGAGAAGAAACCCATCTTTCTCCCCCTCTCAATATATATTAATTTCTCAAGGCCATGCATGCATGCATGCATGGAAATGAAAAAATATGATCACATGAACTCAACCTCAAACATGACATCTTCATGGTTATGTTGTTGTTGTTGTTGTTCATGTTGTTCTCCACTTGAAGTAGAACAGAACAAGTTATGATCATGATGAAGAAGAAGAGACATGTTTGGACTTGTTTGTTGTTCATCATGTTGATCAGACACAATAAAATCATGTACTTGGTTTTGGTTCTGGTCCAAGTTTGAAAATTCAAACTCAAATGTCTCAACCTCCATCTTCTTCTCCCCTTCCATGTTTCCCTTGTTCCCATCTGTTCACATTAAAAAAAAAAATAATAATAATAATTATAACATATATATATATAATGATATAAAGATTGATATATAAGAGAGAGTTAGGGTTAATTAACATGCATGAATTACTAGTGCTCATGATCATGACTTGCTTGTTCTTATGAAGTTGAGGTTTTCTTCTTCTCCTATTATGATCAGCCAAACGCTTTCTGCAACTCCTCTTTGTCTCATCAAACTCAGACAACACATGGAACCTGTGTTCAATATTAAAACATGTACACATATCATGCATGCATGCATGCATATCCATGCAAAAGAAAAAAAAACCCTTAAAACAAAACAAAAAGAAAAAGACCTGCTGCATTGTTGGCAGAACCTTTGCTGTAAACCAGCAGCAATAACAATGGTGGCTTTGGAGTGAAACTCACAGACCTTGTGTCTTCTATGATAATGTTTAGCCAAAGAAAGATCTGAATGACAACCTTCAGCTTGACACTTGGGTGGTTGCTGGTTAGACAATGATGAATACACTCCTCTAGACCTTGAAAAGATTTTGTTTATCATTGAAACATCATCTGAAGAGAAATAAGTTCTCTGGCCTAAGTTAAGACCAATAGAACTAACACTGATGTCCTGTTCTGGCTTTGCTAACAAGTTTGTAGTGTAAGAGCTGTTGGTCATTGGCATGAGATATTGATGATTGTTATAGTTGTAATTGTAGTTGTAGTTGTAGTTGAAGTTGAGGTTGTTCATTAATGGAGGTTGAAAGGAAGGGAAAGGGAAAAATGAGGGAGGTGGTGGAGAGTCATTGGAGGTGGAAGAGAGGTTCATGTTCATGTTCATGATCATAATGATAGCATGGAGAGAATAAGGTAAAGGAAGAAGAAGGGGGGGGAGTTAAAAAGGCAATGGAAAGAGGAACATGGGTTTCAATGTTTCTTATGTATATATGATTTATAAAAAAAAGAGAAAATAATTGATATAATATTAATAAAGGTTTTATAAGAGAATATATATAAATATATATATATAATAAATTAAGTTTTATATATAAAAGGAAGAGGTGTTTCATTTGGCTTTGTACATGAGAACAAGAAGGGTTGATATTGATGGATGTTGTACCATGCATGTTGAAGATAACCTAATGATGTTTCATGTGTCATTCAAAATCATTATTCTAGTTTCAAAATTAGAATTTGTTGTGCGTGTGATTAATATTATAATTAAGGTTATGAGAATAATTAATATATATAGCTATTTTTTACTTAAATAGTCTCAGATAGAAAGCATAAATATCAAACTCATTTCACAGTACTGATCATTAATTAGTTAACATAATGATCCATGGAGACATTAAAAAAATATATATAAAAACTCAGTAATTATCTTCATATATAAATAATAAAATACATTGACAATAACAAAATAAATAAGAAATCAAAACGTACGAACCAATATAACCCAAAAAAACTTTCGAAGATATATATATGTATATATATAAATCAATTAATTATGATTTGTTATTTATGGAGACTAACAACGATATAATAAATAGATTGAGACGTACAAACAACAAAGAACAGCGCTCGTATACAAACACATATTTATATTATATTATATATATATATATATATACAAATTAAACAAAATATATAAAAGTCTATTAATCATCCCTCATAAATAACAAAACATGTGAAGAATATAACAACATAAACTATGGATATAGGGAGTAGTGCAAACTATGTACAAACAACATAAATCACATAATAATATCCAAAAATATAATACATATATATATATATATATAAAGACAGACAGAGAGAGAGAGAGAGAGAGTATGTGTGTGTATAAATGAGAGTGATGCACTAATATATATTGAGTCATAACAAGTCTGATAGCAACTGTGAATTGGACTTGGACCAATCTAATCAAATGTCCTTGGAAGCTTTATGAGCCCGGACCAGCATTGGGTCCTTGCAGATTCCATTTGAGATTGCTTCATATACATGTACATAGTACATCAGCACATTGCTAGCCTCATTAATTTATACATAGTACATGATCACTGACAACGAACATGCTTTTGTGTATATACTTAATTCCCACAACCATTGTCTCTTCTTCCCATCTTCATTTGTCTTCATACATGTTAATTAATTTGCTTTTGCTTTTGCTTTTGTGTGTGTATATATATATATATATGTATATATATATATGTATGTATGTATGTATGTATATATATGTAAACAAGTTAAGATAAGAAAACTATTAACTTTTAAGGTAGAAAAAAAACTTCCATTTTGCAGTGAAGGTAGGTGAAAGGCTATGATGTCCTTGATATATATAGTAACGGCATGGCACATTAATACATTATGTGCAATAGGTAGGTAGGTATGTAGGTAGGTAGGTAGGTGGCCATGTTTCATATTGAACACGTACAACAGACAAAGGAATGCATGTTCTCTATTTATATCACTCTCTTGTCTTAATATCTTTTGATGATTAACTACTCTAGCTCTTCCTCTGAACCTTAAAACACTAATCCTAGAACAACATGATATATATATATATTGTTAAGTACTTCCAGTAAGGTAATATATATATATATATATATTATATATATACACACATGAAAGCTAGCTATTCATTTCTCCTCATGCATGCATTCCAATGAGGGCTCATACCCTAAAAAGCTACACACTATAAGATATATATGTATATAAAGAATGTCTAAAAGAAGAGGTTGGAATATATGCTATGGGCTATGCAAGTTGATGGTTGTAAAGTGAGAGATGTAGGAGTAATGAAGTGGAAGTAGGGAACTGGTTAAATTTGAAGTTGCATGCTTGCAGCTTGCATGTCTACACATACATCACATCAAAGTCTAGTCATATGAACATTATTGTACTGAGGTAGTTCCCAATAAGAGTTGTGGTCAAGACTTGCAGCTGGCTTTGTACGTAGCCATGCTCTGCTACTGTGTTCATTGTTTTTGCTAGCTTGACATGCTCACTGTTTACAGGATGGCTTTCATGGCCCTTGTCTCTTAAGTTAAGTGGCAGGTGCTCTCCTTTTCTTTCTTCCTTTTTTTTTTCTTTTTCTCCTCATTATATAGATATATATATATATATATTCTTGATTTCATTCGCCATTATTCTCTACCTCTTTTGAGTACATTATATATATATAGTTTAGGATATTCCTTGAGTGCAAATTGATGAATAGTGTTTATTAATTAGTAGTTTGGAATCTAACTTATATATATATATATATGTTCTATAATATATATGAACTAGATTTTAATTAAGTAGTCTATCATGTCTATCTGATCATTAGTGTCTTCAATATATATACACACACATTATTGATCATGATATTTAAGAGAATAATTACAAGTTTAAAATCATGATGGACATGATGACATTAATTCTTAGATGCTATTTATGTCTCTTACGTGATAAATTGGACTAGAAATTACTGCCATCACATCACATTTATATATTTTGTTTTCTTAGAGTCATGTCTTTTGATCTCAAGAGATTTATCTTGCAAGTGGAATATTTCTTAAAATTAATAAAACAAAATTAATGTTAATGAAAAAGAACATGAATTAATAAGTTGAACACTTTCGGTGATATTCTATTCAAACTTATTTTTCCATAATTAATCTTTGATATGATGAATTCACTTTCGGTTCATCATCTTTAAATGAAAAAGGAGTCCAAGAAACAAGTGAAATGAGACATATATAAAACATTAATATGTAGATTGAATTGCATGCATGTAAGTCTTTAGTCAAGCTATGTGTTTTCCTTATCAATGAATGGTATAATTAATTTACCTGTTTTTAATGCATGATAAATTAATATATAGTTACATATAAGAAATGCTCTTGTTGGTGGTTTTCACTTAATTGACCATCCACTGTGGCACAATCTTATTGGCCGGTGTTTTGACAAGAACTATGACTCATTTAATGAGCCATGGATTCATTGATGAAAATAAGACAAAGCACTAAATAATAGTACAAGTCTTAGTCATCATTAATATTATATTGTGAAGATGAAAGTTCTATCTTTTGGTAATTGTAGAGATTTATCAAGATATGGAGTAATATAAAGAAAAATTAGATTCAATTTAAATATATTAGAGTGAACTGATATTATTCTTATAAAAAAATTCTTGCAAGATATATATATATATATATATATATATATATATATATATATATATATGTATATACCAAAGTAAACCTAAATCGTACAAATACTTCACTACTGTGATCATATAGATTTATCTGTTTCTAAAATGATGTTATTTTATAATAAAAATCTTGCATGAAATATATCCATATAAATTATTTTAAAATAATGACACCAACAAACACAAAAGATGTTAGGGTGTGGCCAAACCTAGTAAATATATTTAAGGATTCAATTGTCCATATCTTTGTTATATATACATGATATCAAGGTAGTACATGCTCCAAAAAACCATGCTCTCTAATCTACTAGTTTTTTATTATTTATATTTTCTTTAGTTTTAATAAATGAGGTTGTACATGTTCATCAAGTCCAATGTTAGACCAAAAGGGACCATATGTATAATGCATGTTAGGTTCAGGACCATGCTAAAAGACCACATGCTATATAAATCTAGTCACTTGATGTATACATTAAAGTTTCTCTCCCATTTAATCAAACAAATCAAGAAATAGTCTTAATTTTTATTCTTATATATCACAATTCATAAAATAAATATAAAATTAAAAATGAAAATAGTACTAAGTACATGGATGTAAATGTAATTGATATGATCTTTGAGTTGGGTGGACCATATATATCTTCAAAGCAATTCTCTTTATAGTTCAAAATTAGTATTTTTCCCCCCCAAGTTTTATTTGAGAATATTTGATTTGGGCTCATGTTTTCTTTAAAAATATTTTTTCCCACTTACAATAATTTGATATGAAATTTTCAAAAATAAATAAATAAATATAAACAAGCTTCCATATTCACACTGATTTTCTCTAGAGTTTAGTGTTGAGGTTTTCCAAAGTGTAGTGAATACTTGCTTTTTGGAGAGTAACATTGTTCCACATCTATAACAATTTCTCCGATTAATTTATTATTTATTTTTTAAATTTTAAAAATTCAAAATTTTAACATCAACAGAATTAATATATATAAATATTTTTATATATAGATAAACTTTTAAATGTTAGATAGATATATATTTTGTAAGCCAATTGAACTATAGAACTAGCTTTACTATATATAGATATATAGAGAGAAAGAGCATATATTTTTCGTTAGTGTAACATTGAAATGAAAAGATGGGGCCTATAATGTGGACTTCATGTCTCCAAATTAAATGGAGTAAGCCCAAGGCCTAGTTGTACGTAATCAGTGTGTGTGTATATATATATATATATATAGGGTTTGTAATTCCATTAAAAAAAATTACAACAAAAAATTAGGAATTATAATTTATTAATTCTTCCATTTCTATATATATTTAACTATATATAATGAATGTACGATATAGTTGATGTACCTTTTTTAATTTCTTTTTAATAATTGAAAATTATATCTTAAAATTATAAAATTTAAAAAATATAAAAATTTATGTAAAAATTTAAAAACTGAGAAAAATCAAAGACAATAATCGAAAAGATGATTCCATTGTATTTAAAATTAAATACATTGGTGGTGGTTTAGTTTGCGCAAGTTATTTTACTATAATAAAATTTTAAAAAATATTTTTAAATATACCCTAATTAAATTACTAATTAATTTAATTTGAATTTAATTTGAGTCATTTTATGACTCCTTTGCGTGTTAAGTGTGTTAAGTGTAGTTTGATCACTTAAATTCTGAATTTTATCCCTCTATTATCTAAAAAAATTTATAATTCAAAAAATCACATAAGTCTCAACATGAGTTTTTTTTGGAGAAATTTAACAAAATTTGGATCACAAACTCAGACAATAATATTGTTCTAAATTTAAGTTTTAAGGTTATCAATAATTAAAATTTTGACTCATTTTAGTTATAAATAACAAGTCTACACAATAACGGGCATATATATATATTCCATGCAATGCATGCAGGATCATCAACTTATTTACATCACTAGTTAATCTTCATCAAAATATGATTACAAACAAGCTTTTGCTTGACAAAAACCCTAATTAGGGTTAGGGTTTCTTCTTCTTCCTCTTCCTGATCAGTGGTTAGCAACAAGAGACTTGAGAATGTACACTTGCATTTGCAAACAAACCACATAACTTTCCATCTCTGTGAGCAACTCACATGCATTCATTTCCTCTCCACCTGGCACAATCTTTCTCAATGCCCTAACCCTAAACTCCAACTCCTCTTCTCCACTATTCTTCTTCTTCTTATGTTCACTAATTCCTTTTCTAGGGTTAGGGTTTGGAATAATAACTGTCTTACTATCAAACTTGCCTTGTTGTTGTTGTTCTTGTTGTTCTTGTTGTTCTTGTTGTTCAAGTTGGTGTTGCAAAGCACTGCTCCATTTGAAACAACTAGTGGATGTTGCCAAGGCCATGTCTACTTCAAACCTCACTGTTTTTTCCATGTCTTCATCTTTGTGTGCTTCACATGAAGCAATGCCGGTAACTCGAACAAGAGCCGGCAAAAGCCGGCTAATGTAGTTGCTCGGAAAGCTTGCGTAGACGAGCTCATTCGGTTCGATAGCGCAAACTCTCCTTCTCTTTCTCCTCGGCTTCTCCTCCTCCATACTTTAAACTAACAATAATTTTCAAAAATTAAGAACACCTAATTAATTCAGAGATAGATTCACTTGATCATAGCAATCAAGCAATAGAATTTCTCAAAATATAGTTTAAACTAATGATATATAATATTCAAAAAATAAGAAAACAGAATTAATTCAGTGATAGACTAGAGATAGCAATCAAGCAATACAATTGCTTATAAAATATATGCATGATATATAACAATGTAGAAGTTATTAGAAGATGATATAAATAAGAATTCATGAAATTATATATGAAGTAATGAAAGAGAGAGTTAGAAAAGCAGTAGTACCTTGAAACTTAGAGAGTACTCAAAGATGGAAGAGAAAATGAAAACAAAGGATGGAGAAGGAGAAGAAGAAGAATGAGGTGCATTTAAGCAAAGAAGGAAAAAGAGGACAACCAACTAGAAAGAATTATTGAAGGTGTGGGCAAGTTGTGTACTATATATATATATATTCATATATATTATAACAATATCAAAAACATTATATATATATATATGTATGTATGGTTTGGTGTTGTTGTAATTGGGAAATATTGGGGTTAATTTAAAAGAGTGCAAAAAAAATGGAAGGGGGTTTTTTTGTTGTGCTGGTTGAGCACATGGAAGCACATGCATGCAAGGGTTTGTTTCACTCTCACAACTACCAAAAAGACAAGCATCATGTGCTCAAGGGAACAAGACATCTACCTCTCTATTAATGCTCTCACATGATATGATACAACACCATGCATGCAATGCATTAATCCTTTGCCTGCCCACTTTTCCATTCATTTCCAATATCCCTTGTAATTCTTTCTTTCTTTCTTTCTTTCTTTTTTATCTAGTAATTAATTCAAAAAAAATCAACAACAATGTATGCATATATCATTGATGAGAATCAAGAGAAATGAGAAGACATGCATTGTGCAATTAGCTTAAAAGAATTAATTGTGTGTGAATTTATTAATTAAAGTTAATAGATTGATTAATTTGTGGTGATAATTGATTAAGAAAGGATTTGATTGAGAGGTTGGAAGGTAGCAAGTAATGTTAAGATAGCACATGGAATTCATTGATATGGTATCCAAAATTAGCTGGACTATTTTGGACTCTTTGATCTCATTGGTAGTATTAATGGTTGCACACATGCAAGCCCATGATATACAACTCAACATGCATGCATGCTCTAGCTATAAACCTAGATATATATATCTGCATTGTACTTGTTGGAAATCAAAGTTAGGTATCAGAAATTAATTTATGTGATGAATCTATGTTAAGGTTGAATCAATTATTTCGAATCGATATCATCGGTGTCTGATTTGTACTAAGTTTAGTGCAATTATATTTCAAGAACTAGATCGTGTAAATATATCATTGCAATCGCAAAGATCTATCGATCTGATTGTTTTTGTTCAGTTTGCTTTTGATGTCAACCATGGATATAATTTCGTCTAATGATTTGATGTGAATATAACATCAATAAAATTACAGGATTCAGTCCATGTGAACAAAAGGGAAAATATTATGGAGTGCAGAGTAATTAAAATACTAAAAGAGGGTAAAAAAAATGTACTGGGTGAAAAAGATTACAACTATTATTGAACCAAGGGATACATGCATTTTTCAGAAAGCATAGCAGCAAAATGGTTAAAGATAAAACAGAGGTTCATCTTCATCAGATCATCAAACTCTAATATATTTCCTGATCAGAACTTTTTTTTTTTCGGTCTATCTATCGTTCCAGATTGGATCCATTAATTTGTTCGGCTTCTGTTTCGGATTGGATGATATGGTGTTCTCACACTGTGTAATGCTGTTGAATGGTGTCGATGTCGAGCCCTTTGAGCTTGACCACGGATTCAACATGACCCTTCAGTGTGTGCAGTTCACGGAGCCTATCGATAACATCAACACGGACAAATGTTAGGATTAGTATCTGGTTTGTTTGAGTGAAAAAATTGCAGGAATTATGGAGAACATTGAATGGTGTTGTACCTGGCAACTTCAGCTCGTCTTTTGGCCTGTTCGGCGATCTCTGAAAGTTCTCTGTAGCTATTCTTGTCGGAAAATAGGTTCGTGGTTTCGGGTGGCTGAAGGCCATGTAGAGTTCTCTGTGCCATTGCCCATTGAGCTTCTCTTTCCTCCCTACCGTAATCCTTCTTGGTAGTAAAGGCGGTCTGTGGTCGAATGAATGAGGTTGATTAGTTTAAATTATAGGTTCGAATTCAATAAACATTTTTCAGTTAAATAGTGAAATTTAAATCTTACCTTGTTCTCAAGTAGATTATCCCAAGCTTTTCCGCTGAGAATGTAGCGGATGCCGAATTTGAACCAATCAAGAGGGAAGAAGAAAACAACACTGTAAAGCCAGATAACTCCTGCCCATCCCCAGCCAATGCCTTTAATTCTGGCAAAGCCCCAGTTGGCATATACAGCTATCACAGTTGCAACCTGCCAAGACCGAAAGCCGAATGGTTATAGTAAAATACATATGAGTCAAGAATCTACACTGCATTGTTCTTTAACCCAAAACTTAAAAAATTGGAGTTGAGATCTTACAAGTTGAGCGATGATAAAGGCACTGACTAACAGAAGACCAGGGCGCTCAACGAAGCACCAGCTGCGAGACCTGGTGACAAAGATCAGGGCTTGACTTACAATGCTGACTTGTAGGTACAATGCAGCCATCATCTCATCCTCACTGTGCCTCAATGATCGAACCTTGAACTTGTCCTGCCAAAGCATCAGAACATTGTTAGTACAAGCCATATATATTCAAGGTAAGAAGCATTTGAAGAAGAAGGCTTACAGAGAAGAAATCAGTGTCTTTCATTGCCCAGAAGAATATGACAGTCATCAATGCCAGATAGCTACCCAAAACAACTCCAGTTGCAAAAATCTCCTTAAGTTTCCAACTGTCTGGCAATGGAGATGGCTTCACACGATCCTTTGAGATAGTCATGATTGTACCTGACATTATCAGATGAAGTGAAATGTGTAAGACTTCCATACAGGTGATTAAGCATCAGCAATAATTCGGTTAAAGTAAGACTAACCGTCATTCAGGATGGCTATAATTAGAACCATGAAGGGTGAGAAGTCGAACTTCCATATCAGTGCAATGAGCATAAAACCAAGCTACAGAGTTTGGAAAATTAAATTAATAAGTATGAACTCTAAAACCCATAAATATAAAAAAAACCACATCATATATAAAGAAAAAGAATAACACTTTATCAAAGTACTAATCTAGTAAATAGGAAGACTGAGGTTTATCAAATACTTACAACAATACGAATGGTGATAGAGACTGCATAAATCTGCAATTAAGGAGAAAACAATAAGCTTAGTCACAATCAGAAAATGCATATAAATGATGACAATACAATTATCTATAAGTCTCTCTCACTTTTTCTTTTGCAAATATTGTGTAGGGAAACTTACAGTGTAGTTCTTCATCCTCTGGAAGATGGCTCTGCTGGTCAGGACAGCACTAATGATGACACTCAAACCAGGCTCTGTAAGGACAATATCGGATGCGCTTCTGGCAGCATCAGTGGCATCAGCAACTGCAATTCCAATATCTGCCTTCTTCAGAGCAGGGGCATCGTTGACTCCATCTCCTGTCATTCCACAAATATGCTTCCTCTCCTGAAGCCTCTTCACAATTTCATACTTGTGCTCTGTTTCAATGCAATCCGAATAAGACCCCAAGCAAAGTATACCATGCTGATCTATCCAGTAAAAGCTAATGCCTAATCCAACTCACCTGGGAACACTCCGGCAAAACCATCAGCCTTCTCAATGAGTTCATCAACAGGAAGTGCAGCAATGGATGCATCCTTGTCTTGCCCAAGTAATGAAGATGAAGGGTACATATTTGTCCCCATTCCTAGCCTACGGCCAGTCTCCTTAGCAATAGCAAGCTGGTCACCTGAAAGTGAAACAGCGTGTTAGGAAGAGAAAACCAATTAGAGATGAAACGGTATTTGAAAAATGACAAAAAGTAAATAGCAGTTACCAGTAATCATTTTCACATTAACGCCAAGATTAAGAGCCCTGCGAATGGTTTCTGCACTGTCATGCCTTGGGGGATCAAACAGAGGCAACAGGCCAACAAATTGCCAAGGCCCTCCTGAGCTGTCCTTATTCTTCTCAGGAACTTCCTGTGTGAAACAAATAACACCAATGAAAACCATAACAATTGTTTTATAATACTAAGAAAGCTATAAAAGATGCTAATGGAAACCTGTCTTGCGACAGCCAATGATCGCAGCCCACGTTCAGCAAACTTGTCAATGACAGAATGAACCTTGTTTCTAACATCTTCCTTGCAGTTGCAGAGATTCAAAATCTGTTTTCATTACCAACCAAACCATAAACATCAGTATCACAAAAGAAGAAAAGGAAAAATCAAATGATATGAATGTACCTGCTCAGGAGCACCTTTACTCACGCGGTGCCAGTTGCCGTCGGCATCAATGTAGGTTAAAGCAGTTCTCTTATCAACAGGATTGAAGGGCAGAAAATGCATTTCCCTGATGCCAGCTCTTGCCTGCACAGAAATAAAATACACAAACCATTAGTTAATAAAAGAACACACCGTACCATAGTAAGCCCTTAAATTATGTCCTTGCTAAAATAAAAGTTTGGAGGTGAAGGACAAGAACATAATGTTGTTATACCTCCTTGGGATCAGCAAGCATTCCAACCATGGCAGCATCAATTGCATCCTGATTTTCTGTTCTTGATGCTCTGGCAGCCAATAACACTACATACTCTTTATCCACTCCCTTCGCAAAGACCTCAATCAAGTTTTTGTCAACGCTCAGTTTGTTCAGAGTCAGTGTCCCGGTTTTGTCACTGCAGAGCACGTCCATGCCAGCCATTTCCTCGATAGCAGTCATTCTCTTGGTAATAGCACCTTGCTCAGAGAGCCTGTGAGATCCGATGGCCATGGTGACAGACAAGACAGTTGGCATGGCAATTGGTATACCACCAATCAAGAGGACCAACAGATTGTCAATCCCATCTCTGTACTTCCTCTTCTGGATGGGGTACATGACGATGATCTCAACAATCATTCCAATGGCAATGGAACAGATACAAAAGTTACCAATGGCCGTGAGGACCATTTGGAAATGGCCAACTTGGTTAGTGCTGTCCACCAGATGGGCTGCCTTTCCAAAGAAGGTGTGGACACCAGTGGCAATAACAACAGCCTCAATCTCACCCTGCTTGCAAGTTGAACCAGAGAACACTTCATCCCCTGGGTTCTTCGTGACAGGAAGAGATTCACCAGTTAGAGCAGATTGATCAATCTTCAACGGATCTCCCTCAAGAAGACGAGCATCAGCAGGGACAATATCTCCTAGTTTGATACTGATGATGTCTCCAGGGACAAGAATTGCGGCATCTTGCTCGCACCAGCGTCCATCTCTAAGCACCTGCAGCCAGGAAACACCATTACAACACTGAACTCAACTCAATGGCAGCCAAAAAGCTTTAAAACTTCAAAGCTACCAGGGTTCAAGTCAGCACCTTTGTTTTTGGAGCCAGACCAGCCATCAAAGCTGCTGCGGCGTTGCCAGCATTGTTCTCTTCGATGAAACTGATAGTGGAGTTGATCACAAGCAGCACAACGATACCAACAAAGTCTTGCCAGTCCGGAGGTTTTCCATCACCATTGGCCAAAGCAATGGCCATAATAGCAGCCATTTCCATGACCCATGAAAGAGGGTTCCACATGAATCCCAGAAACTTGAGGATTTTGCTTTCCTGCCATTTCCAAAGCCAATTCCCAGTTCAAACATTCCGCAGGATTGAATACATGACAGACAATAAAAGCAAAGTCTTTCATTGTGAAAAAGAAAAGATGCAAACCTTCTTCTCTTCGAGCTTGTTGGGCCCGAAGATCTGAAGCCTGTTGGCTCCTTCCTCCGAGGAGAGACCTTCCCTGGAACATTTCAGCTGTTCGAACACCTCCTCTACAGGAATCCTCTCCTAAGAAGGCACATAAAGCTCGGATCAAACCATGCCCAACCATGTCACAGAACAAAACTAACAAATCATATTATTATGCTTATAATTACATTTGATTAGTATAAAGAAGATATTTTGAATGATGTAACAGTCATTAAAAAAAAATCCGGGCATCACGTGAACCAACAGGAAAGAGATAAACAGAAGTTTCTTTTTTAAGGGTAAAAAAAACAAAATTAAAAAGGCTTTAATAAAAACAAAGTGCAAACTGGGTATTGATTCCTTGGACCCCAATCCAAAACAAAAAGGACAACAACGGGAAGAACAAAGGTGAAAAGTCTACCCATTAGACCAATCAGAACCACTCAACTTCCCGATGTTCCTTAAAGTACCAAAAACCTTCATCATATTCCTTTTCTTTTATGTATATATATTATATAACACTATAATAGAATTAGAAACTTCATCACCCACCACCATATACACGCAATTACAGTTAAGCTTAATTTACTAATAGAATAGAATAGAATATTGAAGAGCAAGAGATATATATATATATATATATATATAAAAGTAATCTTCAGATTAGTGCGAATAGAGAAATGGCCACTAGAGAAAAAGGAATCAAAGCAGACAGGTGGGCAGCTGATGGGAAGGGGACAGGAAACGGGTCCACGGGCGGGGAGAAACGATCAGGGTGGCTAAAAATTTCAACTTTGTTTGGATGATTGCAGAGACTGTTACGGATGAATCAGAGAAGATTTCCATTTGTCCATTTCTAATGGCTGCAACCGTCGGCGGGCTAATCGACGATGATGGAAACAGGATGGTAAAAGTACGACTTTTAAGTACCACAAGCAAGTCCAAGCAGAGATAAGTGATTTTCAAACAATTAAATTATAGAGCTTTTAAAAACAGAACCGCAGCTAAAAAGGAAAAAGATCGAGAGAATAAAAAAATGAAGAAATTTTCTGTCGCTTTCTTTCTTATTGTATCCACCTATTCCTTGCTTGAATGGATTGAAGACTATTACCGGATTAAAAATAACAATAAATCAGAGAATTCCAGTAAACCCGGATTCTCGGGATTAAAAATTCCTTCTTTTTTAATTGACAAAGATAACAAATTACTCAAAAAGAAATAAACAACAATAGATCTACCAGAATTTTCAACCCAATTTCCCCATCTTTCAGCAAAAAAATAAAAAATAAAAAACTCTCAGATCATCAAATCAAAAGAAAAAAAAAAGATAAAATATTAAACCGCTAAAAAAAAAATCAACAACCCAACTTCACAAAAATCTGGATAAACCTTCAATAAAACACCAATAAATCAATCAGACAAAAGAAAAACCAAAACTTCAACGAAATCAATCCTTTCACTCTATAAAACCAAGCTGAGAATTAAAATGGAATGAATCTCACCAGATCAACAGTCTCATTCTTGATCTCCTCCAAGCTTATGCCCTTCTCGCCACCCATCTCTCCTTCGGTTCACGAGAGACTCCCCCTCGAAACCCCAAGAGACTAAACCCTAGCTCCAACTCCGAGCTCTAGAGATCGAAACGAAGACGACGACGATGATACCACGCTCCCCTTCCCACGCTATCAAACCCCCAATTTATATACTCAACTGAACTGGGCCCACACTGCCTCGTGATCCGCACCAAATCCTGATCCCGAGGTAGTAAAACCAGGTTACCAATAGTCAGACGTTGACGTCTCCTCGCAACCTCGAAGTGACCACCGAGATGGGTTCAAGTTCTGATCTCCAGGCTGATCAACGGTTGAGATTGCACAACGTTGCTAATAACCATTGTGGGACCCGGAGAGCGCGACACGTGGATCTATTTGGTTGGCTGCCTTTTGGGGCGGAACTCAAAATATCATGTGATTTGACTTTTGAGTCCGTGGGGCCCGCTCATATTATTTTTATTTATTTATTTATTTATTTATTTATTTTTGAGGTGGGCTTGAATTTGGTCCCCGCATCACAACCAATAATGCAATTGAACCGGACCGGGTTTGGTCAGACCGATCCTATATACGCTTCATTTTTTTATTTAATTTCACTAATAACCTTTATTATTATTAATGATATAATTTAGAAAGTAAAAAAAATATATTGCAGGGTATCACCGAAATCTTGTGAATTGATTTTATTATATATATATATATATATTCAATTAAGTGGACAAGCCACAGAAATTATAGCCATGCATAAGACTGAAAAATAAACATCCAGACCTATACTTTCATCTAGGGATGAGGGCACGGGTTGTAAACCCGAGCTCCCATTGGGGATCTGTTACCACTATTTTGGTGCTGAGAGAATTCGAATTCGGGGCAATGAAATTTTTTTATCTTAACATTAAATAAGTGAGGACATATCATTGAACTATGAGCTTGCTTGCCATATTATCAAATATTTTCCAATTATTTTTTTAATTTCAGTTTATACGAAAAAGAAAGGTTTTAATTCATTTATTTAATTTTCATTCCACACTTTATCTTAATTTTTATTTCATGATTAGAAATTTTCATTTTACTTAAATTTAAAATAAATAAAATAAGAAATAATAATAATAATAAAAGGAAAAGAATGTCAGTGGCATTTGTGTAATTTCAGGCAATAGGGAGTCTGTTTTTGTTAGGCAATTTAGGAAGGCCATGGGCGGCTTTTATTGGTCAATTTAAGCCGCACCTTAAATTTGACTAGTCAAGATCATTTAATCCTTTTTGTTTAAATTAATTAATCTCTTGTTTGACCACATGTGTATTTTCAAAGGAGATAATTGGAGATTAATTAATGGTATTACTCTAGTAACTTTTTAAACAATTTTATGTATAACTAATTTATGCCAAAAAGAATTACTTTATTTCAATATAGCTATATAATAACTTTCAATCAATATTGAAAATTTAATTAAGGAAAATCACTGAACAATTTTTTTTTCTTGTAAATTTTCTAACCTTTAAATTAAGGAATTAATCTAATTAACAAATGAATGATGCATTTCTATCTTGGATTTTATATATTTCAAAAACAACATTGATCAATGAATGTTATATCATTGGCAAAATGGGGGGAACTATAACAATTACTTTCATGACCAACTACGTTGCTTATATCAGATGTCCTACGACAAATATAATAATAATAATGTAAAATTTGATTATTACTTGGACAAAGACTATTCATTTAGGGTATACGGGTATACACACTATAATTAGGAAATTTTATTTTTATTTATTGTTTTCTAATTAATTTGATATAAAAACATATTTAAAAAATAATTAAAAATATATTTAATTCATAAACAAAGATTAAAATTAATCCTATTAAGTATTAAGATTTATGTATATATACATATACACTTAAAAGGATTTATCGTTGTTGACTGATTAGAACAACATTTATTCTATTTTATTTGTCATTATTTGTATGTTCCATAAAATTTATTATTATTAAATTATATAAAAAATAAGAAATTAAAACCTAATTGTTTTGACTAAAAAAGCATTGCTTATGTCAGCTGTTCTACGACAAATGTAATAATAATAATGCAAAATTTGGTTGGTGTCCAAAGACTATAGAGATCAAGAAATTTTATTTTTATTTATTATTTTTTTATTAATTTTATTAAAAAATATTTTTTTGAAAAATTTAATTAAAAATATATTTAATTTGTAAACAAAATTACAGTTAATTTTATGTAAGATTTATATAAATAAACACTAAAAAGACCAATGGATGACTGACTAGAACAGCATCTATTCTATTTTATTTGTCATTATTTGTATGTTCGACAAAATTTATTATTATTAAATTATGAAAAAAAAAGAGAAGAAACTAAAATTTAATTATCACTTGGTCCTCAAAATTCATCCCACTCTTTTAGACCATTATCTTGTGTACACATCATTTTCTTCTCTAAAAGATAAAAAGGCTTTCAAGATTTTCTGTTGTTGGAAAAATGGGGATATGTATGAACTTAATAAAGTCAGCAAAAATTTCATAAATAAATAAATAATAATAATAATAATAATTATTATTATATTAATGAAAAATTTCATCTCAAAGTGAGAAAAAATAGCCCACTTGCTCAAATCCTTGAAATTTCTTCTAAAGTTGACTAGGGTTAAGTTCCCATGGTGAAATTTTTTGGATTTGAGAAGAAAAATAAAAAAATATTGATGGCTTACCCATGTAAATAATTGTTTTTTTGCTCAAAATGAATTAAAATAATTCATAAAATATTAAGAGTAAATAAAATTGTTTGGCAAGAGTATAAACATGTATGATTTTTATGAGGGTGTGTTAATAATTAAAATATTTTTTTCTCAAAAAATAAGTGAGGTTTAAAAACTTAAGTGATAATTTAAGTTCTTTGAAGTGAAAGAAAAATGAGAAGTCTTTAAATTATCCACATTTATATTATTTTTTATATTAAAGTGATATTTCTAGTACTTCATTGAAAAATAACATCGGCAAAGAAAAGAAAAGAAACGTTTGTACACTATAATTTATTTTAGATTTATTAATTATTATTATTATTCTTTATCTCTTAGAAAGCACATGTGTTGTTATTCGTTACGTCAATGTGGTCATCCCTTTTAAAGTTGCTTTCTAATATTAATTATCTGAGATATTTTTTAATATATTACATTATTTTAATTGTCATTGCATCTCTAATATTACCTACTTAAATTTTTTCAATTATATGTTTTTCCATTCATAATTGTGTGTGTGTGTATATGTATGTATATATATATATAATAATAAGTATTATTATATTGGATTATTGAACATGGAGTTTGGTTTGAAAATTCCCATTAAAATAATTCTAGAGTTAGGGTTGGGGCACATCAGTGGGTGGTGTATCACATGGTGAGAACCTTTTTGGTACTTTGAATATATATATGTGTGTGTTTTTAACTTATGAATTATAATGTCCCTATACTACTTAATAAGTGTATTAATATATAGATCTATGTTGTTGGATATGAACAAACTAATAATAATAATAATAACAATAATAATAATAAGAAGAAGAAGTTTAATTTATTATCTTTAATTAAAAAGTAATATATTCTTAAAGTATAAACAAATCATTATTAACCTAATTAATTATCTATAGTTGAAGGAAAGTTGGTAACGTTTCTCGATTTTATATACTTGCAATCAAAACAGTACACGACTCATTGTTCTTCATTTCACAATAAAATTTATTTATAATTTTAACATAACTTATTATAGAAGAATTCTATATTGACTTTATTTAAGCGAATTAATATTCGTTACTCACCTCCCTTATATAAATATGTTTTTAATATCAACCTTTCCCATATACAAATTTATTAGTTATATGGTCAAATTCAAATACTAAAAATTTCATCGGCATTTTCCTTTAAAAAACCATCAATCGTCAATAAATTTTTTTATACAATTATGCAGTTATACGTAATTCTTTTTTTAGATAAGTGACCCTCCCCAACCACAAATAAATTTAGTTTATCTTCAAAATTCAAATACTAGAAAAATCATATTTATCAATTTAACAAATAAATAAATAAATAAAGTCACAAAAGTCAACAAACATCATTCCTTAGCAAACATAAAGTGATCAACTCTACAAGGAGGAAGACTTGACAGCCTAATCCCAATAACAAGTTGACCAAAAGTTAAAAGTTTTTTAAAAAAAAATAATAACTCCAACCAATAAAATATAAGCTTGCCTACCTTATTTCCAACTTTAAAAAGCAATTGAAATAAATAAAGAAATTTAAAAGGTTGATACCTTTAAACAACATTGAATAGCCATTAGCAAGTGAAGTCAATTTATTATTCTATTGTTCAAACTATTAGGAACATTAGTTTAACCTTTGAGGTTTTGAAATGATTCCATTAATTTTATAGTGAATTATGGAAACTTGGTGTTGATTTTGATTAGCTAATTAATTCAATTATTCTCCACTTAA
Source organism: Dioscorea cayenensis subsp. rotundata (assembly GCF_009730915.1). NCBI lineage: Eukaryota > Viridiplantae > Streptophyta > Magnoliopsida > Dioscoreales > Dioscoreaceae > Dioscorea > Dioscorea cayenensis. The sequence continues at coordinate 30,511,160 of NC_052479.1, read as the reverse complement.
TAATTGATAATGGTGTGAAAACATTGGTCTTTGATTGAAGGTTGCTTAGTTTTTCTTATTTAAGTTGAAGCTCTTTACATGTGAAAATAATTGGGATTTCACATGGCTTCGTCATTCAATCAATGCACACTTAATTTCAATCTCATCTTTATTTAAAAAAAAAAAACCTTAATATTTGAATTATATATTCATTTCATGCTTTCATTAACCACAAACTAATGTTTTTAATGAAAGATATGGATAAGTTATTTTATGATAATGTGAAGCATGATTTATTGTCGAGATCTCTAATTCCAACTCCATCATAATTTCATGAAATTATAAAATAATTATGTCTATATTTCTAAATGTACTAAAGACAAAAATGATGAGTATATGACAAGACGGACTAAAGTCCTATTAAAATATAAATTAGAGACTTTTGTGACAGTAAATAAGATAGAAAACTTTATTTGCATTTGTTGTCGTATTTTTGAAACTCAATCTATTGTCTTATGTTTTTTTATCTTTTTAATATAAACAAATAATTTTTTTTATTTAAATTGGATATGTTTTTTTTTATTTTTTTTCCCTTGTATTGATGTGACGTGACATTATTTTGGTACAATAAAAATAGAATTATTTTAGTTGCCGAAAGTTATATACACACACATGAATGAAACACTCAAGAACTAAAGTTGGAGGCAATAGATCTAGTTCGTATCTAATTTTCAGAGAATTTTTCAGCTTTTTTGGATCTTTATCATTTGAGCAGCAAGAATAAATAACTCAATAAAGTAATTTAAAAAAGAGAATTGAACCAAATGTTTGGAGGCAATAAATCATTTTTCAGTTTGTTTGGTGCTCTTTTTCAATTAAACCAAATGTTTCTAAACTTTGCAAAGATTCCCATTGTCATCAAATGCCTCAAAAATCAAGTTTTCCCTCCATATATATACATATGTTTTTTATTTATATACCTTTGAAAAATATGCAATTATTACTTTTAAAAAAATTACTTATTTACTCTTGTAAAATATTCTAATTTGCATATATATGCTTCCAAATGCCGATTAAAAAATTTAATAAAAAAAATTAAACTTCCATTTTACTCTCTTTTTTTTTATTCATTTAATAAAAAAAAAATGATAATAAGAGATTAATGATGAATTATATATATATATATATATATATGAAGCGGCATTATTTAGAGATAACCTACAATAGCTATTAGATTTGAATCTAACGATCACTATCAAATAGTACTTACAGTACTTAACAACTCCTAACAATGCCGAAGTACAAAAACTAATAATAATTTTGTATATCACCTCTATAAATAACAACCGTTAGTTTATAATTTAATCACTGCCATCAATTTTTTAAATTTTATAAAACTAAAGAATTATGGAAAAAAAACATATTATATTGCACATATAATGATATGAAAGCACTATTGAGTAGCATAGTACATGCATTCCACTAGCAAAAACAAAAGAAAGTGTGGTGGAGGAAACTGTAGTTCCACCACGTCACTCAATAAATAAATAAATATAAAATAAAACCTCACAACCATAGAGATTGGCATCAATCTCTTCTCATATGCCTTTGGACCATGGCATAGAAACAACCAGGAAGGGAAGAGATGCAAAGAAGCTCTCACCCAATTATTTTTCTTTTTCATTTTCTCAAAAGATTCTTGATTTTAATTTCACAATAATTCATCTCACAGTCATCTTCACCTTATAAAGTTTTAATGTCACTTCTTTGATTTTTTTTTCTCTCCATTTATAGCTTAATTAATTTTCAATTAAAATGGTGCCAAATGAGCAAAGGAAAAAAAAGTTGTCTCATTAGCATCATCATTTTCCACTGTAACTACTAATTTGATCATGTTTTCATAAAAGTTTTATTGCAAAAGATAAACATGATGCGCCAACTCAGTGATAATTACCTTGCAAAATACCCAAACAAGAGATAAGTGCTGGCATGTCAATTTATTGGGCATTTAACCCAGAACACCAAATAATACAATAAAAGAAAAAATAAATAAAAAAACATAGAAATCTACCAATAGAAAAGAAAAAAAAAAGATGATTTAATTATATTGAAAATTAAGTGTAATGGTAGGCCTTTAGTTGCTAAAGTTATAATATCATGATAAAATTTAAAAAAAAAAATTAAAATAAGGCTCA